>NC_034191.2:32935693-33235693 GCF_002021735.2 Oncorhynchus kisutch
TTTAACATCACTGACTTGTTCTACTAACTTGTTATTTTCCTCTTTAACGTCACTGACTTGTCTTTCCTCTTTAACGTCACTGACTTGTTCTTTCCTCTTTAACATCACTGACTTGTTCTACTGACTTGTTCTTTCCCTCTTTAACGTCACTGACTTGTTCTACTGACTTGTTTCTTTCCCTCTTTAACATCACTGACTTGTTCTACTGACTTGTTCTTTCCCTCTAACGTCACTGACTTGTTCTACTGACTTGTTCTACTGACTTGTTCTTTCCTCTTTAACATCACTGACTTGTTTTACTGACTTGTTCTTTCCCTATTTAACATCACTGACTTGTTCTACTGACTTGTTCTTTCCCTCTAACGTCACTGACTTGTTCTACTGACTTGTTCTTTCCCTCTTAACGTCACTGACTTGTTCTACTGACTTGTTCTTTCCCTTTAACGTCACTGACTTGTTCTACTGACTTGTTCTTTTCCTCTTTAACGTCACTGACTTGTTCTTTCCCTCTTTAACGTCACTGACTTGTTCTACTGACTTGTTATTTCCCTCTTTAAGTCACAGACTTGTTCTACTGACTTGTTCTACTGACTTGTTCTTTCCCTCTTTAACATCACTGACTTGTTCTACTGACTTGTTCTTTCCCTCTTTAACATCACTGACTTGTTCTACTGACTTGTTCTTTCCCTCTAACGTCACTGACTTGTTCTACTGACTTGTTCTTTCCCTCTTTAACATCACTGACTTGTTCTACTGACTTGTTCTTTCCCTCTAACGTCACTGACTTGTTCTACTGACTTGTTCTTTCCCTCTTTAACGTCACTGACTTGTTCTACTGACTTGTTCTTTCCCTCTAACGTCACTGACTTGTTCTACTGACTTGTTCTTTTCCTCTTTAACGTCACTGACTTGTTCTTTCCCTCTTTAACATCACTGACTTGTTCTACTGACTTGTTCTTTCCCTCTTTAACGTCACAGACTTGTTCTACTGACTTGTTCTTCCCTCTTTAACGTCACTGACTTGTTCTTTCCCTCGTTAACGTCACTGACTTGTTCTTTTCCTCTTTAACTCACTGACTTGTTCTTTCCCTCTTTAACGTCACTGACTTGTTCTACTGACTTGTTCTTTCCCTCTTTAACGTCACTGACTTGTTCTACTGACTTGTTCTACTGACTTGTTCTTTCCCTCTTTAACATCACTGACTTGTTCTACTGACTTGTTCTTTCCCTCTTTAACGTCACTGACTTGTTCTTTCCCTCTTTAACGTCACTGACTTGTTCTTTCCCTCTTTAACATCACTGACTTGTTCTACTGACTTGTTCTTTCCCTCTTTAACGTCACTGACTTGTTCTACTGACTTGTTCTACTGACTTGTTCTTTCCCTCTTTAACATCACTGACTTGTTCTACTGACTTGTTCTTTCCCTCTAACGTCACTGACTTGTTCTACTGACTTGTTCTTTTCCTCTTTAACGTCACTGACTTGTTCTACTGACTTGTTCTTTCCCTCTTTAACATCACTGACTTGTTCTACTGACTTGTTCTTTCCCTCTAACGTCACTGACTTGTTCTACTGACTTGTTCTTCCCTCTTTAACATCACTGACTTGTTCTACTGACTTGTTCTTTCCCTCTTTAACATCACTGACTTGTTCTTTCCCCTCTTAACATCACTGACTTGTTCTACTGACTTGTTCTTTCCCTCTAACGTCACTGACTTGTTCTACTGACTTGTTCTTTTCCTCTTTAACGTCACTGACTTGTTCTACTGACTTGTTCTTTCCCTCTTTAACATCACTGACTTGTTCTACTGACTTGTTCTTTCCCTCTAACGTCACTGACTTGTTCTACTGACTTGTTCTTTCCCTCTTTAACATCACTGACTTGTTCTACTGACTTGTTCTTTCCCTCTTTAACGTCACTGACTTGTTCTACTGACTTGTTCTTTCCTCTTTAACGTCACTGACTTGTTCTTTCCCTCTTTAACGTCACTGACTTGTTCTACTGACTTGTTCTTTCCCTCTTAACGTCACTGACTTGTTCTACTGACTTGTTCTTTCCCTCTTTAACGTCACTGACTGTTCTTTCCTCGTTAACGTCACTGACTTGTTCTTTCCTCTTTAACGTCACTGACTTGTTCTTTCCCTCTTTAACATCACTGACTTGTTCTACTGACTTGTTCTTTCCCTCTTACGTCACTGACTTTTCTACTGACTTGTTCTACTGACTTGTTCTTTCCCTCTTTAACATCACTGACTTGTTCTACTGACTTGTTCTTTCCTCTTTAACGTCACTGACTTGTTCTTTCCCTCTTTAACGTCACTGACTTGTTCTTTCCCTCTTTAACATCACTGACTTGTTCTACTGACTTGTTCTTTCCCTCTTTAACGTCACTGACTTGTTCTACTGACTTGTTCTTTCCCTCTTTAACGTCACTGACTTGTTCTACTGACTTGTTCTTTCCTCTAACGTCACTGACTTGTTTTTTTTTCTAACTGACTTGTTCTACTGACTTGTTCTTTCCCTCTTTAACATCACTGACTTGTTCTACTGACTTGTTCTTTCCCTCTTTAACATCACTGACTTGTTCTACTGACTTGTTCTTTCCTCTAACGTCACTGACTTGTTCTACTGACTTGTTTTTCCCTCTTTAACGTCACTGACTTGTTCTACTGACTTGTTCTTTCCCTCTTTAACGTCACTGACTTGTTCTACTGACTTGTTCTTTCCCTCTTTAACATCACTGACTTCTACTGACTTGTTCTTCCCTCTTTAACGTCACTGACTTGTTCTACTGACTTGTTCTACTGACTTGTTCTTTCCCTCTTTAACATCACTGACTTGTTCTACTGACTTGTTCTTTCCCTCTTTAACATCACTGACTTGTTCTACTGACTTGTTCTTTCCCTCTTTAACATCACTGACTTGTTCTACTGACTTGTTCTTTCCCTCTTTAACATCACTGACTTGTTCTACTGACTTGTTCTTTCCCTCTAACGTCACTGACTTGTTCTACTGACTTGTTCTTTCCCTCTTTAACGTCACTGACTTGTTCTACTGACTTGTTCTTTCCCTCTAACGTCACTGACTTGTTCTACTGACTTGTTCTTTTCCTCTTTAACGTCACTGACTTGTTCTTTCCCTCTTTAACACACTGACTTGTTCTACTGACTTGTTCTTTCCCTCTTTAACGTCACTGACTTGTTCTACTGACTTGTTCTTTCCCTCTTTAACGTCACTGACTTGTTCTTTCCTCTTTAACGTCACTGACTTGTTCTTTTCCTCTTTAACGTCACTGACTTGTTCTTTCCCTCTTTAACGTCACTGACTTGTTCTACTGACTTGTTCTTTCCCTCTTAACGTCACTGACTTGTTCTACTGACTTGTTCTACTGACTTGTTCTTTCCTCTTAACATCACTGACTTGTTCTACTGACTTGTTCTTTCCTCTTTAACGTCACTGACTTGTTCTTTCCCTCTTTAACGTCACTGACTTGTTCTTTCCCTCTTTAACATCACTGACTTGTTCTACTGACTTGTTCTTTCCCTCTTTAACGTCACTGACTTGTTCTACTGACTTGTTCTACTGACTTGTTCTTTCCCTCTTTAACATCCTGACTTGTTCTACTGACTTGTTCTTTCCCTCTTTAACTGTCACTGACTTGTTCTACTGACTTGTTCTTTCCTCTTTAACGTCACAGACTTGTTCTACTGACTTGTTCTTTCCCTCTTTAACATCACTGACTTGTTCTACTGACTTGTTCTTTCCCTCTTTAACGTCACTGACTTGTTCTACTGACTTGTTCTTTCCTCTTTAACATCACTGACTTGTTCTTTCCCTCTTTAACATCACTGACTTGTTCTACTGACTTGTTCTTTCCCTCTAACGTCACTGACTTGTTCTACTGACTTGTTCTTTCCCTCTTTAACGTCACTGACTTGTTCTACTGACTTGTTCTTTCCCTCTTTAACATCACTGACTTGTTCTACTGACTTGTTTTTTCCTCTTTAACGTCACTGACTTGTTCTACTGACTTGTTCTTTCCCTCTTTAACATCACTGACTTGTTCTACTGACTTGTTCTTTCCCTCTTTAACATCACTGACTTGTTCTACTGACTTGTTCTTTCCCTCTAACGTCACTGACTTGTTCTACTGACTTGTTCTTTTTCTTTTTTTTCTCTTTTTTTTCTTTTTTTCTCTTTTCTTTTTTTTTTTTTTTGTGTTCTTTCCCTCTTTAACGTCACTGACTTGTTCTACTGACTTGTTCTTTCCCTCTTTAACGTCACTGACTTGTTCTACTGACTTGTTCTTTCCTCTTTAACGTCACTGACTTGTTCTTTCCCTCTTTAACGTCACTGACTTGTTCTACTGACTTGTTATTTCCCTCTTTAACATCACAGACTTGTTCTACTGACTTGTTCTTTCCCTCTTTAACGTCACTGACTTGTTCTTTTCCTCGTTAACGTCACTGACTTGTTCTTTTCCTCTTTAACGTCACTGACTTGTTCTTTCCCTCTTTAACGTCACTGACTTGTTCTTTCCCTCTTTAACATCACTGACTTGTTCTACTGACTTGTTCTTTCCCTCTTTAACATCACTGACTTGTTCTACTGACTTGTTCTTTCCCTCTAACGTCACTGACTTGTTCTACTGACTTGTTCTTTCCCTCTTTAACGTCACTGACTTGTTCTACTGACTTGTTCTTTCCCTCTTTAACGTCACTGACTTGTTCTACTGACTTGTTCTTTTCCTCTTTAACGTCACTGACTTGTTCTTTCCCTCTTTAACGTCACTGACTTGTTCTACTGACTTGTTCTTTCCCTCTAACGTCACTGACTTGTTCTACTGACTTGTTCTTTCCCTCTTTAACGTCACTGACTTGTTCTTTTCCTCGTTAACGTCACTGACTTGTTCTTTTCCTCTTAACTCACTGACTTGTTCTTTCCTCTTTAACGTCACTGACTTGTTCTACTGACTTGTTCTTTCCTCTTTAACGTCACTGACTTGTTCTACTGACTTGTTCTACTGACTTGTTCTTCCCTCTTTAACATCACTGACTTGTTCTACTGACTTGTTCTTTTCCTCTTTATTCACTGACTTGTTCTTTCCCTCTTTAACGTCACTGACTTGTTCTTTCCCTCTTTAACATCACTGACTTGTTCTACTGACTTGTTCTTTCCCTCTTTAACGTCACTGACTTGTTCTACTGACTTGTTCTTTCCCTCTTTAACATCACTGACTTGTTCTACTGACTTGTTCTTTCCCTCTTTAACGTCACTGACTTGTTCTACTGACTTGTTCTACTGACTTGTCCTTTCCCTCTTTAACATCACTGACTTGTTCTACTGACTTGTTCTTTCCCTCTTAACATCACTGACTTGTTCTACTGACTTGTTCTTTCCTCTAACGTCACTGACTTGTTCTACTGACTTGTTCTACTGACTTGTCCTTTCCCTCTTTAACATCACTGACTTGTTCTACTGACTTGTTCTTTCCCTCTAACGTCACTGACTTGTTCTACTGACTTGTTCTTTCCCTCTTTAACGTCACTGACTTGTTCTACTGACTTGTTCTTTCCCTCTTTAACGTCACTGACTTGTTCTACTGACTTGTTCTTTTCTCTTTAACGTCACTGACTTGTTCTTTCCCCTTTAACGTCACTGACTTGTTCTACTGACTTGTTCTTTCCCTCTTTAACATCACTGACTTGTTCTACTGACTTGTTCTTTCCCTCTTTAACGTCACTGACTTGTTCTTTCCTCGTTAACGTCACTGACTTGTTCTTTCCTCTTTAACGTCACTGACTTGTTCTTTCCCTCTTTAACGTCACTGACTTGTTCTTTCCCTCTTTAACATCACTGACTTGTTCTACTGACTTGTTCTTTCCTCTTTAACATCACTGACTTGTTCTACTGACTTGTTCTTTCCCTCTAAACGTCACTGACTTGTTCTACTGACTTGTTCTTTCCCTCTTTAACGTCACTGACTTGTTCTACTGACTTGTTCTTTCCCTCTTTACGTCACTGACTTGTTCTACTGACTTGTTCTTTTCCTCTTTAACGTCACTGACTTGTTCTTTCCCTCTTTAACGTCACTGACTTGTTCTACTGACTTGTTCTTTCCCTCTTTAACGTCACTGACTTGTTCTACTGACTTGTTCTTTCCCTCTTTAACGTCACTGACTTGTTCTTTTCCTCGTTAACGTCACTGACTTGTTCTTTTCCTCTTTAACGTCACTGACTTGTTCTTTCCTCTTTAACGTCACTGACTTGTTCTACTGACTTGTTCTTTCCCTCTTTAACGTCACTGACTTGTTCTACTGACTTGTTCTACTGACTTGTTCTTTCCCTCTTAACATCACTGACTTGTTCTACTGACTTGTTCTTTTCCTCTTTAACGTCACTGACTTGTTTCTTTCCTCTTTAACGTCACTGACTTGTTCTTTCCCTCTTTAACATCACTGACTTGTTCTACTGACTTGTTCTTTCCCTCTTTAACGTCACTGACTTGTTCTACTGACTTGTTCTTCCCTCTTTAACATCACTGACTTGTTCTACTGACTTGTTCTTTCCCTCTAACGTCACTGACTTGTTCTACTGACTTGTTCTACTGACTTTTCTTTCCCTCTTTAACATCACTGACTTGTTCTACTGACTTGTTCTTTCCCTCTTTAACATCACTGACTTGTTCTACTGACTTGTTCTTTCCCTCTAACGTCACTGACTTGTTCTACTGACTTGTTCTTTCCCTCTTTAACGTCACTGACTTGTTCTACTGACTTGTTCTTTCCCTCTTTAACGTCACTGACTTGTTCTACTGACTTGTTCTTTCCTCTTTAACGTCACTGACTTGTTCTTTCCCTCTTTAACGTCACTGACTTGTTCTACTGACTTGTTCTTTCCTCTTTAAGTCACTGACTTGTTCTACTGACTTGTTCTACTGACTTGTTCTTTCCTCTTTAACATCACTGACTTGTTCTAATGACTTGTTCTTTCCCTCTTTAACATCACTGACTTGTTCTACTGACTTGTTCTTTCCCTCTAACGTCACTGACTTGTTCTACTGACTTGTTCTTTCCCTCTTTAACATCACTGACTTGTTCTACTGACTTGTTCTTTCCCTCTAACGTCACTGACTTGTTCTACTGACTTGTTCTTTCCCTCTTTAACGTCACTGACTTGTTCTACTGACTTGTTCTTTCCCTCTAACGTCACTGACTTGTTCTACTGACTTGTTCTTTTCCTCTTTAACGTCACTGACTTGTTCTTTCCCTCTTTAACATCACTGACTTGTTCTACTGACTTGTTATTTCCCTCTTTAACGTCACTGACTTGTTCTACTGACTTGTTATTTCCCTCTTTAACGTCACTGACTTGTTCTTTTCCTCGTTAACGTCACTGACTTGTTCTTTCCTCTTTAACGTCACTGACTTGTTCTTTCCCTCTTTAACGTCACTGACTTGTTCTACTGACTTGTTCTTTCCCTCTTTAACGTCACTGACTTGTTCTACTGACTTGTTCTACTGACTTGTTCTTTCCCTCTTTAACATCACTGACTTGTTCTACTGACTTGTTATTTTCCTCTTTAACGTCACTGACTTGTTCTTTCCCTCTTTAACGTCACTGACTTGTTCTTTCCCTCTTTAACATCACTGACTTGTTCTACTGACTTGTTCTTTCCCTCTTTAACGTCACTGACTTGTTCTACTGACTTGTTCTACTGACTTGTTCTTTCCCTCTTTAACATCACTGACTTGTTCTACTGACTTGTCTTTCCCTCTAAACGTCACTGACTTGTTCTACTGACTTGTTCTTTCCTCTTTAACGTCACTGACTTGTTCTACTGACTTGTTCTTTCCCTCTTTAACATCACTGACTTGTTCTACTGACTTGTTCTTTCCCTCTAACGTCACTGACTTGTTCTACTGACTTGTTCTTTCCCTCTTTAACATCACTGACTTGTTCTACTGACTTGTTCTTTCCCTCTTTAACGTCACTGACTTGTTCTTTCCCTCTTTAACTTTTTAACTCACTGACTTGTTCTACTGACTTGTTCTTTCCCTCTAACGTCACTGACTTGTTCTACTGACTTGTTCTTTCCTCTTTAACGTCACTGACTTGTTCTACTGACTTGTTCTTTCCCTCTTTAACATCACTGACTTGTTCTACTGACTTGTTCTTTCCCTCTAACGTCACTGACTTGTTCTACTGACTTGTCTTTCCCTCTTTAACATCACTGACTTGTTCTACTGACTTGTTCTTTCCCTCTTTAACATCACTGACTTGTTCTACTGACTTGTTCTTTCCCTCTTTACGTCACTGACTTGTTCTACTGACTTGTTCTTTCCCTCTTTAACGTCACTGACTTGTTCTACTGACTTGTTCTTTCCTCTTTAACGTCACTGACTTGTTCTTTCCTCTTTAACGTCACTGACTTGTTCTACTGACTTGTTATTTCCCTCTTTAACATCACAGACTTGTTCTACTGACTTGTTCTTTCCCTCTTTAACGTCACTGACTTGTTCTTTTCCTCGTTAACGTCACTGACTTGTTCTTTTCCTCTTTAACGTCACTGACTTGTTCTTTCCCTCTTTAACGTCACTGACTTGTTCTTTCCCTCTTTAACATCACTGACTTGTTCTACTGACTTGTTCTTTCCCTCTTTAACATCACTGACTTGTTCTACTGACTTGTTCTTTCCCTCTAACGTCACTGACTTGTTCTACTGACTTGTTCTTTCCCTCTTTAACGTCACTGACTTGTTCTACTGACTTGTTCTTTCCCTCTTTAACGTCACTGACTTGTTCTACTGACTTGTTCTTTTCCTCTTTAACGTCACTGACTTGTTCTTTCCCTCTTTAACGTCACTGACTTGTTCTACTGACTTGTTATTTCCCTCTTTAACGTCACAGACTTGTTCTACTGACTTGTTCTTTCCCTCTTTAACGTCACTGACTTGTTCTTTTCTCTTAACGTCACTGACTTGTTCTTTTCCTCTTTAACGTCACTGACTTGTTCTTTCCTCTTTAACGTCACTGACTTGTTCTACTGACTTGTTCTTTCCTCTTTAACGTCACTGACTTGTTCTACTGACTTGTTCTACTGACTTGTTCTTTCCCTCTTTAACATCACTGACTTGTTCTACTGACTTGTTATTTTCCTCTTTAACGTCACTGACTTGTTCTTTCCCTCTTTAACGTCACTGACTTGTTCTTTCCCTCTTTAACATCACTGACTTGTTCTACTAACTTGATCTTTCCCTCTTTAACGTCACTGACTTGTTCTACTGACTTGTTCTTTCCCTCTTTAACATCACTGACTTGTTCTACTGACTTGTTCTTTCCCTCTAACGTCACTGACTTGTTCTACTGACTTGTTCTACTGACTTGTCCTTTCCCTCTTTAACATCACTGACTTGTTTTACTGACTTGTTCTTTCCCTATTTAACATCACTGACTTGTTCTACTGACTTGTTCTTTCCCTCTAACGTCACTGACTTGTTCTACTGACTTGTTCTACTGACTTGTCCTTTCCCTCTTTAACATCACTGACTTGTTCTACTGACTTGTTCTTTCCCTCTAACGTCACTGACTTGTTCTACTGACTTGTTCTTTCCCTCTTTAACGTCACTGACTTGTTCTACTGACTTGTTCTTTCCCTCTTTAACGTCACTGACTTGTTCTACTGACTTGTTCTTTTCCTCTTTAACGTCACTGACTTGTTCTTTCCCTCTTTAACGTCACTGACTTGTTCTACTGACTTGTTATTTCCCTCTTTAACATCACTGACTTGTTCTACTGACTTGTTCTTTCCCTCTTTAACGTCACTGACTTGTTCTTTTCCTCGTTAACGTCACTGACTTGTTCTTTTCCTCTTTAACGTCACTGACTTGTTCTTTCCCTCTTTAACGTCACTGACTTGTTCTTTCCCTCTTTAACATCACTGACTTGTTCTACTGACTTGTTCTTTCCCTCTTTAACGTCACTGACTTGTTCTTTCCCTCTTTAACGTCACTGACTTGTTCTTTCCCTCTTTAACGTCACTGACTTGTTCTACTGACTTGTTCTTTCCCTCTTTAACGTCACTGACTTGTTCTACTGACTTGTTCTACTGACTTGTTCTTTCCCTCTTTAACATCACTGACTTGTTCTACTGACTTGTTATTTTCCTCTTTAACGTCACTGACTTGTTCTTTCCCTCTTTAACGTCACTGACTTGTTCTTTCCCTCTTTAACATCACTGACTTGTTCTACTGACTTGTTCTTTCCCTCTTTAACGTCACTGACTTGTTCTACTGACTTGTTCTTTCCCTCTTTAACATCACTGACTTGTTCTACTGACTTGTTCTTTCCCTCTAACGTCACTGACTTGTTCTACTGACTTGTTCTACTGACTTGTCCTTTCCCTCTTTAACATCACTGACTTGTTTTACTGACTTGTTCTTTCCCTATTTAACATCACTGACTTGTTCTACTGACTTGTTCTTTCCCTCTAACGTCACTGACTTGTTCTACTGACTTGTTCTTTCCCTCTTTAACGTCACTGACTTGTTCTACTGACTTGTTCTTTCCCTCTTTAACGTCACTGACTTGTTCTACTGACTTGTTCTTTTCCTCTTTAACGTCACTGACTTGTTCTTTCCCTCTTTAACGTCACTGACTTGTTCTACTGACTTGTTCTTTCCCTCTTTAACGTCACTGACTTGTTCTACTGACTTGTTCTTTCCCTCTTTAACGTCACTGACTTGTTCTTTTCCTCTTTAACGTCACTGACTTGTTCTTTTCCTCTTTAACGTCACTGACTTGTTCTTTCCCTCTTTAACGTCACTGACTTGTTCTACTGACTTGTTCTTTCCCTCTTTAACATCACTGACTTGTTCTACTGACTTGTTCTTTCCCTCTTTAACGTCACTGACTTGTTCTTTCCCTCTTTAACGTCACTGACTTGTTCTTTCCCTCTTTAACATCACTGACTTGTTCTACTAACTTGTTCTTTCCCTCTTTAACGTCACTGACTTGTTCTACTGACTTGTTCTACTGACTTGTTCTTTCCCTCTTTAACATCACTGACTTGTTCTACTGACTTGTTCTTTCCCTCTTTAACATCACTGACTTGTTCTACTGACTTGTTCTTTCCCTCTAACGTCACTGACTTGTTCTACTGACTTGTTCTTTCCCTCTTTAACATCACTGACTTGTTCTACTGACTTGTTCTTTCCCTCTAACGTCACTGACTTGTTCTACTGACTTGTTCTTTCCCTCTTTAACGTCACTGACTTGTTCTACTGACTTGTTCTTTCCCTCTAACGTCACTGACTTGTTCTACTGACTTGTTCTTTTCCTCTTTAACGTCACTGACTTGTTCTTTCCCTCTTTAACATCACTGACTTGTTCTACTGACTTGTTATTTCCCTCTTTAACGTCACAGACTTGTTCTACTGACTTGTTATTTCCCTCTTTAACGTCACTGACTTGTTCTTTTCCTCTTTAACGTCACTGACTTGTTCTTTTCCTCTTTAACGTCACTGACTTGTTCTTTCCCTCTTTAACGTCACTGACTTGTTCTACTGACTTGTTCTTTCCCTCTTTAACGTCACTGACTTGTTCTACTGACTTGTTCTACTGACTTGTTCTTCCCTCTTTAACATCACTGACTTGTTCTACTGACTTGTTATTTTCCTCTTTAACGTCACTGACTTGTTCTTTCCCTCTTTAACGTCACTGACTTGTTCTTTCCCTCTTTAACATCACTGACTTGTTCTACTGACTTGTTCTTTCCCTCTTTAACATCACTGTCTTGTTCTTTCCCTCTTTAACATCCCTGACTTGTTCTACTGACTTGTTCTTTCCCTCTAATGTCACTGACTTGTTCTACTGACTTGTTATTTTCCTCTTTAACGTCACAGACATGTTCTACTGACTTGTTCTTTCCCTCTTTAACATCACAGACTTGTTCTACTGACTTGTTCTTTCCCTCTAACGTCACTGACTTGTTCTACTGACTTGTCCTTTCCCTCTTTAACATCACTGACTTGTTCTACTGACTTGTTCTTTCCCTCTTTAACATCACTGACTTGTTCTTTCCCTCTTTAACATCCCTGACTTGTTCTACTGACTTGTTCTTTCCCTCTAATGTCACTGACTTGTTCTACTGACTTGTTATTTTCCTCTTTAACGTCACAGACATGTTCTACTGACTTGTTCTTTCCCCTCTTTAACATCACAGACTTGTTCTACTTGACTTGTTCTTTCCCTCTAACGTCACTGACTTGTTCTACTGACTTGTCCTTTCCCTCTTAACATCCACTGACTTGTTCTACTGACTTGTTCTTTCCCTCTTTAACATCACTGACTTGTCTACTGACTTGTTTCTTTCCCTCTAACGTCACTGACTTGTTCTACAGACTTGTTCTTTCCGTCTTTTAACGTCACTGACTTGTTCTACTGACTTGTTCTTTCCCTCTTTAACGTCACTGACTTGTTCTACTGACTTGTTCTTTCCTCTTTAACGTCACTGACTTGTTCTTTCCCTCTTTAACGTCACTGACTTGTTCTACTGACTTGTTATTTCCCTCTTTAACATCACAGACTTGTTCTACTGACTTGTTCTTTCCCTCTTAACGTCACTGACTTGTTCTTTTCCTCGTTAACGTCACTGACTTGTTCTTTTCCTCTTTAACGTCACTGACTTGTTCTTTCCCTCTTTAACGTCACTGACTTGTTCTACTGACTTGTTCTTTCCCCTCTTTAACGTCACTGACTTGTTCTACTGACTTGTTCTAATGACTTGTTCTTTCCCTCTTTAACATCACTGACGTGTTCTACTGACTTGTTATTTCCTCTTTAACGTCACTGACTTGTTCTTTCCCTCTTTAACGTCACTGACTTGTTCTTTCCCTCTTTAACATCACTGACTTGTTCTACTGACTTGTTCTTTCCCTCTTTAACATCACTGACTTGTTCTACGACTTGTTCTTCCCCTCTAACGTCACTGACTTGTTCTACTGACTTGTTCTACTGACTTGTCCTTTCCCTCTTTAACATCCACTGACTTGTTCTACTGACTTGTTCTTTCCCTCTTTAACATCACTGACTTGTTCTACTGACTTGTTCTTTCCCTCTAACGTCACTGACTTGTTCTACTGACTGTTCTTTCCCTCTTTAACGTCACTGGCTTATTCTACTGACTTGTTCTTTCCCTCTTTAACGTCACTGACTTGTTCTTTTCCTCGTTAACGTCACTGACTTGTTCTTTTCCTCTTTAACGTCACTGACTTGTTCTTTCCCTCTTTAACGTCACTGACTTGTTCTACTGGACTTGTTCTTTCCCCTCTTTAACGTCACTGACTTGTTCTACTGACTTGTTCTTTCCCTCTTTAACATCACTGACTTGTCTACTGACCTGTTCTTTCCCTCTTTAACGTCACTGACTTGTTCTTCCCCTCTTTAACATCACTGACTTGTTCTACTAACTTGATCTTTCCCTCTTTAACGTCACTGACTTGTTCTACTGACTTGTTCTACTGACTTGTCCTTTCCCTCTTTAACATCACTGACTTGTTCTACTGACTTGTTCTTTCCCTCTAACGTCACTGACTTGTTCTACTGACTTGTTCTTTCCCTCTTTAACGTCACTGACTTGTTCTACTGACTTGTTCTTTCCCTCTTTAACGTCACTGACTTGTTCTACTGACTTGTTCTTTTCCTCTTTAACGTCACTGACTTGTTCTTTCCCTCTTTAACGTCACTGACTTGTTCTACTGACTTGTTATTTCCCTCTTAACGTCACAGACTTGTTCTACTGACTTGTTCTTTCCCTCTTTAACGTCACTGACTTGTTCTTTTCCTCGTTAACGTCACTGACTTGTCTTTTTCCTCTTTAACGTCACTGACTTGTTCTTTCCCTCTTTAACGTCACTGACTTGTTCTACTGACTTGTTCTTTCCCTCTTTAACGTCACTGACTCGTTCTACTGACTTGTTCTACTGACTTGTTCTTTCCCTCTTTAACATCACTGACTTGTTCTACTGACTTGTTATTTCCTCTTTAACGTCACTGACTTGTTCTTTCCCTCTAACGTCACTGACTTGTTCTTTCCTCCTCTTTAACATCACTGACTTGTTCTACCTAACTTGATCTTTCCCTCTTTAACGTCACTGACTTGTTCTACTGACTTGTTCTACTGACTTGTTCTTTCCCTCTTTAACATCCCTGACTTGTTCTACTGACTTGTTCTTTCCCTCTAACGTCACTGACTTGTTCTACTGACTTGTTATTTTCCTCTTTAACGTCACAGACATGTTCTACTGACTTGTTCTTTCCCTCTTTAACATCACAGACTTGTTCTACTGACTTGTTCTTTCCCTCTTTAACGTCACTGACTTGTTCTACTGACTTGTTATTTTCCTCGTTAACGTCACTGACTTGTTCTTTCCCTCTTTCACGTCACTGACTTGTTCTTTCCCTCTTTAACATCACAGACTTGTTCTACTGACTTGTTCTTTCCCTCTTTAACGTCACTGACTTGTTCTTTCCCTCTTTAACATCACTGACTTGTTTCTACTAACTTGATCTTTCCCTCTTTAACATCCCTGACTTGTTCTACTGACTTGTTCTTTCCCTCTAACGTCACTGACTTGTTCTACTGACTTGTTATTTCCTCTTTAACGTCACAGACATGTTCTACTGACTTGTTCTTTCCCTCTTTAACATCACAGACTTGTTCTACTGACTTGTTCTTTCCCTCTTTAACGTCACTGACTTGTTCTACTGACTGTTCTTTCCCTCTTTAACGTCACTGACTTGTTCTACTGACTTGTTCTTTCCCTCTTTAACATCACTGACTTGTTCTACTGACCTGTTATTTTCCTCTTTAACGTCACTGACTTGTTCTTTCCCTCTTAACGTCACTGACTTGTTCTTTCCCTCTTTAACATCACTGACTTGTTCTACTAACTTGATCTTTCCCTCTTTAACGTCACTGACTTGTTCTACTGACTTGTTCTACTGACTTGTTCTTTCCCTCTTTAACATCACTGACTTGTTCTACTGACTTGTTCTTTCCCTCTAACGTCACTGACTTGTTCTACTGACTTGTTCTACTGACTTGTCCTTTCCTCTTTAACATCACTGACTTGTTCTACTGACTTGTTCTTTCCCTCTTTAACGTCACTGACTTGTTCTACTGACTTGTTCTTTCCCTCTTTAACGTCACTGACTTCTTCTACTGACTTGTTCTTTTCCTCTTTAACGTCACTGACTTGTTCTACTGACTTGTTATTTCCCTCTTTAACGTCACAGACTTGTTCTACTGACTTGTTCTTTCCCTCTTTAACGTCACTGACTTGTTCTTTTCCTCGTTAACGTCACTGACTTGTTCTTTTCCTCTTTAACGTCACTGACTTGTTCTTTCCCTCTTTAACGTCACTGACTTGTCCTACTGACTTGTTCTTTCCCTCTTTAACGTCACTGACTCGTTCTACTGACTTGTTCTACTGACTTGTTCTTTCCCTCTTTAACATCACTGACTTGTTCTACTGACTTGTTATTTTCCTCTTTAACGTCACTGACTTGTTCTTTCCCTCTTTAACGTCACTGACTTGTTCTTTCCCTCTTTAACATCACTGACTTGTTCTACTAACTTGATCTTTCCCTCTTTAACGTCACTGACTTGTTCTACTGACTTGTTCTACTGACTTGTTCTTTGCCTCTTTAACATCCCTGACTTGTTCTACTGACTTGTTCTTTCCCTCTAACGTCACTGACTTGTTCTACTGACTTGTTCTTTGCCTCTTTAACATCACTGACTTGTTCTACTAACTTGATCTTTCCCTCTTTAACGTCACTGACTTGTTCTACTGACTTGTTCTACTGACTTGTTCTTTGCCTCTTTAACATCCCTGACTTGTTCTACTGACTTGTTCTTTCCCTCTAACGTCACTGACTTGTTCTACTGACTTGTTCTTTTCCTCTTTAACGTCACTGACTTGTTCTTTCCCTCTTTAACATCACTGACTTGTTCTACTGACTTGTTATTTCCCTCTTTAACGTCACTGACTTGTTCTTTTCCTCGTTAACGTCACTGACTTGTTCTTTTCCTCTTTAACGTCACTGACTTGTTCTTTCCCTCTTTAACGTCACTGACTTGTTCTACTGACTTGTTCTTTCCCTCTTTAACGTCACTGACTTGTTCTACTGACTTGTTTCTACTGACTTGTTCTTTCCCTCTTTAACATCACTGACTTGTTCTACTGACTTGTTATTTTCCTCTTTAACGTCACTGACTTGTTCTTTCCCTCTTTAACGTCACTGACTTGTTCTTTCCCTCTTTAACATCACTGACTTGTTCTACTAACTTGATCTTTCCCTCTTTAACGTCACTGACTTGTTCTACTGACTTGTTCTACTGACTTGTCCTTTCCCTCTTTAACATCACTGACTTGTTCTACTGACTTGTTCTTTCCCTCTTTAACATCACTGACTTGTTCTACTGACTTGTTCTTTCCCTCTAATGTCACTGACTTGTTCTACTGACTTGTTATTTTCCTCTTTAACGTCACAGACATGTTCTACTGACTTGTTCTTTCCCTCTTTAACATCACAGACTTGTTCTACTGACTTGTTCTTTCCCTCTAACGTCACTGACTTGTTCTACTGACTTGTCCTTTCCCTCTTTAACATCACTGACTTGTTCTACTGACTTGTTCTTTCCCTCTTTAACATCACTGACTTGTTCTTTCCCTCTTTAACATCCCTGACTTGTTCTACTGACTTGTTCTTTCCCTCTAATGTCACTGACTTGTTCTACTGACTTGTTATTTTCCTCTTTAACGTCACAGACATGTTCTACTGACTTGTTCTTTCCCTCTTTAACATCACAGACTTGTTCTACTGACTTGTTCTTTCCCTCTAACGTCACTGACTTGTTCTACTGACTTGTCCTTTCCCTCTTTAACATCACTGACTTGTTCTACTGACTTGTTCTTTCCCTCTTTAACATCACTGACTTGTTCTACTGACTTGTTCTTTCCCTCTAACGTCACTGACTTGTTCTACTGACTTGTTCTTTCCGTCTTTAACGTCACTGACTTGTTCTACTGACTTGTTCTTTCCCTCTTTAACGTCACTGACTTGTTCTACTGACTTGTTCTTTTCCTCTTTAACGTCACTGACTTGTTCTTTCCCTCTTTAACGTCACTGACTTGTTCTACTGACTTGTTATTTCCCTCTTTAACATCACAGACTTGTTCTACTGACTTGTTCTTTCCCTCTTTAACGTCACTGACTTGTTCTTTTCCTCGTTAACGTCACTGACTTGTTCTTTTCCTCTTTAACGTCACTGACTTGTTCTTTCCCTCTTTAACGTCACTGACTTGTTCTACTGACTTGTTCTTTCCCTCTTTAACGTCACTGACTTGTTCTACTGACTTGTTCTAATGACTTGTTCTTTCCCTCTTTAACATCACTGACTTGTTCTACTGACTTGTTATTTTCCTCTTTAACGTCACTGACTTGTTCTTTCCCTCTTTAACGTCACTGACTTGTTCTTTCCCTCTTTAACATCACTGACTTGTTCTACTGACTTGTTCTTTCCCTCTTTAACATCACTGACTTGTTCTACTGACTTGTTCTTCCCCTCTAACGTCACTGACTTGTTCTACTGACTTGTTCTACTGACTTGTCCTTTCCCTCTTTAACATCACTGACTTGTTCTACTGACTTGTTCTTTCCCTCTTTAACATCACTGACTTGTTCTACTGACTTGTTCTTTCCCTCTAACGTCACTGACTTGTTCTACTGACTTGTTCTTTCCCTCTTTAACGTCACTGGCTTGTTCTACTGACTTGTTCTTTCCCTCTTTAACGTCACTGACTTGTTCTTTTCCTCGTTAACGTCACTGACTTGTTCTTTTCCTCTTTAACGTCACTGACTTGTTCTTTCCCTCTTTAACGTCACTGACTTGTTCTACTGACTTGTTATTTCCCTCTTTAACGTCACAGACTTGTTCTACTGACTTGTTCTTTCCCTCTTTAACGTCACTGACTTGTTCTTTTCCTCGTTAACGTCACTGACTTGTTCTTTTCCTCTTTAACGTCACTGACTTGTTCTTTCCCTCTTTAACGTCACTGACTTGTTCTACTGACTTGTTCTTTCCCTCTTTAACGTCACTGACTCGTTCTACTGACTTGTTCTACTGACTTGTTCTTTCCCTCTTTAACATCACTGACTTGTTCTACTGACTTGTTATTTTCCTCTTTAACGTCACTGACTTGTTCTTTCCCTCTAACGTCACTGACTTGTTCTTTCCCTCTTTAACATCACTGACTTGTTCTACTAACTTGATCTTTCCCTCTTTAACGTCACTGACTTGTTCTACTGACTTGTTCTACTGACTTGTTCTTTCCCTCTTTAACATCCCTGACTTGTTCTACTGACTTGTTCTTTCCCTCTAACGTCACTGACTTGTTCTACTGACTTGTTATTTTCCTCTTTAACGTCACAGACATGTTCTACTGACTTGTTCTTTCCCTCTTTAACATCACAGACTTGTTCTACTGACTTGTTCTTTCCCTCTTTAACGTCACTGACTTGTTCTACTGACTTGTTATTTTCCTCGTTAACGTCACTGACTTGTTCTTTCCCTCTTTCACGTCACTGACTTGTTCTTTCCCTCTTTAACATCACAGACTTGTTCTACTGACTTGTTCTTTCCCTCTTTAACATCACTGACTTGTTCTACTAACTTGATCTTTCCCTCTTTAACATCCCTGACTTGTTCTACTGACTTGTTCTTTCCCTCTAACGTCACTGACTTGTTCTACTGACTTGTTATTTTCCTCTTTAACGTCACAGACATGTTCTACTGACTTGTTCTTTCCCTCTTTAACATCACAGACTTGTTCTACTGACTTGTTCTTTCCCTCTTTAACGTCACTGACTTGTTCTACTGACTTGTTCTTTCCCTCTTTAACGTCACTGACTTGTTCTACTGACTTGTTCTTTCCCTCTTTAACATCACTGACTTGTTCTACTGACCTGTTATTTTCCTCTTTAACGTCACTGACTTGTTCTTTCCCTCTTTAACGTCACTGACTTGTTCTTTCCCTCTTTAACGTCACTGACTTGTTCTTTCCCTCTTTAACATCACTGACTTGTTCTACTGACTTGTTATTTTCCTCTTTAACGTCACTGACTTGTTCTTTCCCTCTTTAACGTCACTGACTTGTTCTTTCCCTCTTTAACATCACTGACTTGTTCTACTGACTTGTTCTTTCCCTCTTTAACATCACTGACTTGTTCTACTGACTTGTTCTTTCCCTCTAACGTCACTGACTTGTTCTACTGACTTGTTCTACTGACTTGTCCTTTCCCTCTTTAACATCACTGACTTGTTCTACTGACTTGTTCTTTCCCTCTTTAACATCACTGACTTGTTCTACTGACTTGTTCTTTCCCTCTAACGTCACTGACTTGTTCTACTGACTTGTTCTTTCCCTCTTTAACGTCACTGACTTGTTCTACTGACTTGTTCTTTCCCTCTTTAACGTCACTGACTTGTTCTTTTCCTCTTTAACGTCACTGACTTGTTCTTTCCCTCTTTAACATCACTGACTTGTTCTACTGACTTGTTCTTTCCCTCTTTAACGTCACTGACTTGTTCTTTCCCTCTTTAATGTCACTGACTTGTTCTACTGACTTGTTCTTTCCCTCTTTAACGTCACTGACTTGTTCTACTGAGTTGTTCTTTCCCTCTTTAACATCACTGACTTGTTCTACTGACCTGTTCTTTCCCTCTTTAACGTCACTGACTTGTTCTTTCCCTCTTTAACATCACTGACTTGTTCTACTAACTTGATCTTTCCCTCTTTAACGTCACTGACTTGTTCTACTGACTTGTTCTACTGACTTGTCCTTTCCCTCTTTAACATCACTGACTTGTTCTACTGACTTGTTCTTTCCCTCTAACGTCACTGACTTGTTCTACTGACTTGTTCTTTCCCTCTTTAACGTCACTGACTTGTTCTACTGACTTGTTCTTTCCCTCTTTAACGTCACTGACTTGTTCTACTGACTTGTTCTTTTCCTCTTTAACGTCACTGACTTGTTCTTTCCCTCTTTAACGTCACTGACTTGTTCTACTGACTTGTTATTTCCCTCTTTAACGTCACTGACTTGTTCTACTGACTTGTTCTTTCCCTCTTTAACATCCCTGACTTGTTCTACTGACTTGTTCTTTCCCTCTAACGTCACTGACTTGTTCTACTGACTTGTTATTTTCCTCTTTAACGTCACAGACATGTTCTACTGACTTGTTCTTTCCCTCTTTAACATCACAGACTTGTTCTACTGACTTGTTCTTTCCCTCTTTAACGTCACTGACTTGTTCTACTGACTTGTTCTTTCCCTCTTTAACGTCACTGACTTGTTCTACTGACTTGTTCTACTGACTTGTTCTTTCCCTCTTTAACATCCCTGACTTGTTCTACTGACTTGTTCTTTCCCTCTAACGTCACTGACTTGTTCTACTGACTTGTTATTTTCCTCTTTAACGTCACAGACATGTTCTACTGACTTGTTCTTTCCCTCTTTAACATCACAGACTTGTTCTACTGACTTGTTCTTTCCCTCTTTAACGTCACTGACTTGTTCTACTGACTTGTTCTTTCCCTCTTTAACGTCACTGACTTGTTCTACTGACTTGTTCTACTGACTTGTTCTTTCCCTCTTTAACATCACTGACTTGTTCTACTGACCTGTTATTTTCCTCTTTAACGTCACTGACTTGTTCTTTCCCTCTTTAACGTCACTGACTTGTTCTTTCCCTCTTTAACATCACTGACTTGTTCTACTAACTTGATCTTTCCCTCTTTAACGTCACTGACTTGTTCTACTGACTTGTTCTACTGACTTGTTCTTTCCCTCTTTAACATCACTGACTTGTTCTACTGACTTGTTCTTTCCCTCTAACGTCACTGACTTGTTCTACTGACTTGTTCTACTGACTTGTCCTTTCCCTCTTTAACATCACTGACTTGTTCTACTGACTTGTTCTTTCCCTCTTTAACGTCACTGACTTGTTCTACTGACTTGTTCTTTCCCTCTTTAACGTCACTGACTTGTTCTACTGACTTGTTCTTTTCCTCTTTAACGTCACTGACTTGTTCTTTCCCTCTTTAACGTCACTGACTTGTTCTACTGACTTGTTATTTCCCTCTTTAACGTCACAGACTTGTTCTACTGACTTGTTCTTTCCCTCTTTAACGTCACTGACTTGTTCTTTTCCTCGTTAACGTCACTGACTTGTTCTTTTCCTCTTTAACGTCACTGACTTGTTCTTTCCCTCTTTAACGTCACTGACTTGTTCTACTGACTTGTTCTTTCCCTCTTTAACGTCACTGACTCGTTCTACTGACTTGTTCTACTGACTTGTTCTTTTCCTCTTTAACGTCACTGACTTGTTCTTTCCCTCTTCTTTCCCACTGACTTGTTCTACTGACTTGTCCTTTCCCTCTTTAACATCACTGACTTGTTCTACTGACTTGTTCTTTCCCTCTTTAACATCACTGACTTGTTCTACTGACTTGTTCTTTCCCTCTTTAACATCCCTGACTTGTTCTACTGACTTGTTCTTTCCCTCTAATGTCACTGACTTGTTCTACTGACTTGTTATTTTCCTCTTTAACGTCACAGACATGTTCTACTGACTTGTTCTTTCCCTCTTTAACATCACAGACTTGTTCTACTAACTTGATCTTTCCCTCTTTAACGTCACTGACTTGTTCTACTGACTTGTTCTTTGCCTCTTTAACATCCCTGACTTGTTCTACTGACTTGTTCTTTCCCTCTAACGTCACTGACTTGTTCTACTGACTTGTTATTTTCCTCTTTAACGTCACAGACATGTTCTACTGACTTGTTCTTTCCCTCTTTAACATCACAGACTTGTTCTACTGACTTGTTCTTTCCCTCTTTAACGTCACTGACTTGTTCTACTGACTTGTTCTTTCCCTCTAACATCACTGACTTGTTCTTTTCCTCTTTAACGTCACTGACTTGTTCTACTGACTTGTTCTTTCCCTCTTTAACGTCACTGACTTGTTCTACTGACTTGTTCTTTCCCTCTTTAACATCACTGACTTGTTCTACTGACTTGTTATTTCCCTCTTTAATAACGTCACTGACTTGTTCTACTGACTTGTTCTTTCCCTCTTTAACGTCACTGACCGCTATCATTTGTGAAAGTAGCACATTGTCCCCTCCCCCTTGTCTTTTCATTGTCTGGATCCCTCTTTCTTGTAAGTTCAAACTCAAGCGATGTTCCACAGACTATGGGTTCCATCATGCAACCACCTACACACGCAGGCATACATACAAAGAAACACACTTCAACAGAGACACACACAGGAAGATAAACTCAGTCACTCACTCAAACACAAGCCCCCTCTCTCTTACACACACAGACAACAGACCAGTCAGACAACATTGCCGCCCTCTTTAGGGAACATTTGCTCCCGCCCTCCGTTTCACTGCACATACGTTTGCCATTAAGATTGGCAGGTGCTGTGAGCCTGCCGCTTCTCCCTACTGCTGTAACGTGCCACAGCGAGCTGCAGGGAAAAATACTTCAAACTGATCTCAAAGACATGGAGGCGGTAACTCCTCAAATCCCCCATCCTCACTACAGCACCAGCCAGAGAGGCAAACTTCTCTCTAATAGATAAAGAGAAAGATGGTGATTTTAAATAACAGATCGGTCCTCCCTTCACCCTTGCCCTGAGTTCTCTCCACCTGGAGCAGAACTTTGGGCTGGGGGCTGTAGGGAGGACTTGGCTGGGACTGCAAAGGGGACTGGACTGGTCTGGGGCAGGGAAGGGGTTAATGACACATGTTTGGGCTAATGGCTCCCAGCGGAGCTATCTGCTGATTCAGCCCCATTACATCAGACGCATTAAATATGTCTGCACTGACCGCTGCAGACAGGCCTGCTTCTCCTCACAGCACGCTAATCGGCAGGGTGGCATGTCCCCCATCTCCCAGGTCTCCCCCTCCTGAAGGCCTCCGCACTCTAAAGGGAGAGAATAAAGGAGGGGGACAGAGTGAGAAAGAAGGAGAGAGTAAGTGCGCGTGTGTGTGTGGTTCCCCTTTATCACTGTTTAAACCCACGGTCTCGCTCTGAAGACCTAGTCTAGCATTGGCTTAACTTAATAAAGTTAGTTAGCCTAGCTCTGGTCTATCATCGACAGTGTGGCTAATTCTATAAATCAACGTGGCTAGCATTTGGCTAACCTATAGCTATTAGGTACACCAGTGTGGCTAGCCTATAGCTTGGCTAACATGATAAATCAGTTTGGCTACTGGAGAGCTGGCGGCTTGAAGAGCCCAGCTGGCCTCAGTTAGCCTCAGTGTTCCTGAGAGACGACCTGGCAGGGCAGGTATGGGGTGTAAATCCCTACACGAACCCTCCCATTAATGTACACTACCACACAGGCATGGACAGACACACACGTGCACACACACACAAGCACGAACGTGTGTATGCACGCATGTGCGAGCTCGCACACACACAATCTTGATGGCACTCATAACTCAATATTTTGTCCATCCGCTGGACAGGGTTGATGAGAGCGGTTAATAAATAGCAGCATAGCATCTCCGTCTGATTGATGCACACTGAGGGAGGGAGTCGGACCATTAGAAGACCCATAGAGCATTTCCTGTACACACACACCATCTTTCTCTCTCTGTTCCCCAAACTCTGCCAGCTGCAAGAAGCACCAAACAAACAGCAAGCCCAATAAAGGGGAGCCTAAATCTGCTGCTAGTAGAACAGTGTGTGTGTGAAGGCACAGACATCAATGGAGTATAACACTCATGGCTTGTTCTCTGCAGACATCCACAAACAAGGAGAAAAATGCTCACATTTTCCACTGTTATTATTACTGCATCTAGTGTCACAGCCGTGTCATTATTCTTGTAAGTAGTGTAAGAAAGGCTAAAAGTAATCCATGTGTTGAGGTGGAGGAGGTAGAGGTGGAGGGTGGCCCATCAATCTCTCAGCAGATTAGGAGGAGTTGTAAACATCGCTCTGCAGTGACCCGGGCCCCCCTCACAGGCACATGGAGCTGGGGCTGTAGTAGCTGGGCTGTGTTGGGTTGTGCTTTGTGATCTGGGTTGGTACTTTGGCCTGTGCTGAACTGACATGGCAAGGCTTGGATGTGTTCTGGGATGTACTGGTTCATGCTGGAGGCAGGAGGTGAGGAGGTAAGGGGCTGGAGGTGAGGAGGTATGGGGCTGGAGGTGAGGAGGAAAGGGGCTGGAGGTAAGGAGCTGGAGGTGAGGGGTAGAGGGGCTGGAGGTGAGGGGCTGGAGATGAGGAGGTAAGGGGCTGGAGGTGAGGGCCTGGAGATGAGGAGGTAAAGGGCTGGAGGTGAGGGGCTGGAGGTGATGGGCTGGAGGTGAGGAGGTAAGGGGCTGGAGGTGAGGAGGTAAGGGGCTGGAGGTGAGGGGCTGGAGGTGAGGAGGTAAGGAGCTGGAGGTGAGGAACTGGAGCTTCCAGATAGGGAGAGGAGCTGTAGGGACGAGCTGACCCTGTTTAGAACACCTTGCCAAGGTGGAGGGGGTGGGGGCGCTGACCCCGTACAAACCAACCCCTCCCTTGGCCTTGTCCACCCCTCCCCAGGGGCAATCCATCATACCAAACACACACATACAACCGTCTGCCAGACCTAAAACTATATCTGTAGATAAAAGTCTTTAAGTGGGAGTAGAGAGGCAAAATGTCAAGGGCTCTTTGGGAGCAAAATGATGTGCATCTCTTTCTAATAAAGCCTGGCCCACTGCATTAAATTACACGCTATCAAACAGAACCAAGACTCAGGCCCATAAAAGAGCTGCTTTGAAACGTCCCATGGCACCGCATAGTCTGAGCTTCCTTAATCACACTGAGACTCACACACACGCACTGCTCAGACCCTCTGTCTGTCTGCCCACTGTCTCAGAGAGAGACACACACACAAACACACACACTTGCATGAATGCACACACACAAGCGCACTGATCCACTTTTCACTGTTTTTTTGTGTAACCAGTCACCTGTGAGTGAGAGCATATCTGTGTGCAAAACTCAAGTGGCACTCTATTCTCAGCCTCTGGTCAAAACTAGTGTACTACTACATGAGGAATAGGGTGTAATTTAAGATACAGCTTGTGTATTTCGTATCCCGGCAATAGGAACTTATTCAGTAAGATTGTAAAATAAACCAGCAGTCAGGAAGGCCTAGTACATCAGCAGTGGAAGAGCTCTCCACAGAAGCTCCCACTTTCACATTACCTTCTCTCTGCCTCTCTTTGCTTTGGCACTTTTTCGTCAAAGTGAGGGTATTCCGAGGTTCAAAAATTCAGGAGCCCGGCTTGTGTGTGAGAAAGAGAGAGCGAGAGAGCAAGTGTGTGTGATGCAGAGCATTCTAGAGGGAGCCAGGATTGCGTCCTCTCAGTGAAATTCAATGCCTTAATAACACTGTATCCATAACACATCCCAACTACGTTTCCGTCTGTCAAAAGAAATGACACAATAAAGGTTCCAACTCCCGTCTACCTAGAGACCATCTCTCTGTCTACGCTAAACGTGAAACATTAAGCCATTCTTAGAAACTGTCTATAATAACACACAATAGTCTGTATATAGAAGTAAAAGCTGGAGATAAACATAGGCTGGTGAAAAGCAGGCCATCTCTCTGCATTGTAATATAGGCTTGGCTCCCAAAGACACAGATCCTTGGCCTGGGGGTTGTATCGAGTGGCACAAGTCAGAGATTTGGCAGGATAGGAGAGGGTAATGATATACACATGGCTTCATGCTGGAGCCTCAACACAGTAACCATAGACACATGCTGGGGCCTCCTGGGACTCATCAGCAGGGCACAGCTGTGTGCCCGCCAGCAGAATTCAATTTGCACCACTTAGTTGGGGGCACCACTCAGTTGGGGGCACCACTCAGCTACGAGCACCAATCAGCTAGGGGCACCACTCAGCTACGGGCACCAATCAGCTACGGGCACCACTCAGCTGGGGGCACTACTCAGCTAAGGGCCCCACTCAGTTGGGGGCACTACTCAGCTGGAGGCACTACTCAGTTGGGGGCACCACTCAGTTGGGGGCACTACTCAGCTAGGGGCACAACTCAGCTAGGGCACCATTCAGCTAGGTGCACTACTCAGTAGGGGCACTACTCAGTAGGGGCACTACTCAGCTAGGGGCACCACTCAGTTGGGGGCACGACTCAGCTCGGGGCACCACTCAGCTACGGGCACCACTCAGCTACGGGCACCACTCAGCTAGGGGCACTACTCAGCTAGGGCGCTACTCAGCTAGGGGCACTACTGAGTTGGGGGCACTACTCAGCTAGGGAGACCACTCAGTTTGGGCACTTAGGTGGGGCACCACTCAGCTAGGGGCACCACTCAGCTAGGGGCACCACTCAGCTAGGGGCACTACTCAGCTAGGGCACTACTCAGTTGGGGGCACCACTCAGTTGGGGGCACTACTCAGCTAGGGGCACTACTCAGCTAGGGGCACCACTCAGCTAGGGGCACCACTCAGCTACGGGCACCACTCAGCTACGGGCACCACTCAGCTGGGGGCACTACTCAGCTAAGGGCCCCACTCAGTTGGGGGCACTACTCAGTTGGGGGCACTACTCAGCTGGGGACACTTCTCAGCTGGGGACACTTCTCAGCTGGGGACACTACTCAGTTGGGGGCACTACTCAGCTGAGGACACTACTCAGTTGGGGGCACTACTCAGCTCGGGACACTACTCAGCTGGGGACACTACTCAGTTGGGTGAACCACTCAGTGAGGGGGCACAACTCAGCTGGGGGCACAACTCAGCTAGGGGCACTACTCAGCTAGGGGCACTATTCAGCTAGGGGCACCACTCAGTTGGGGGCACTACTCAGTTGGGGGCACTACTCAGCTGGGGATACTACTCAGCTGGGGACACTACTCAGTTGGGGGCACTACTCAGCTGAGGACACTACTCAGTTGGGGGCACTACTCAGTTGGGTGAACCACTCAGTGAGGGGGCACAACTCAGCTGGGGGCACAACTCAGCTAGGGGCACTACTCAGCTAGGGGCACTACTCAGCTAGGGGCACCACTCAGCTAGGGCACCATTCAGCTAGGTGCACTACTCAGTAGGGGCACTACTCAGTAGGGGCACCATTCAGCTAGGTGCACTACTCAGTAGGGGCACTACTCAGTAGGGGCACTACTCAGCTAGGGGCACCACTCAGTTCGGGGCACGGCTCATCTCGGGGCACCACTCAGCTAGGGGCACCACTCAGCTACGGGCACCACTCAGCTAGGGGCACTACTCAGCTAGGGGCACTACTCAGCTAGGGGCACTGCTCAGCTAGGGGCACTACTGAGTTGGGGCACTACTCAGCTAGGGAGACCACTCAATTTGGGCACTTAGGTGGGGCACCACTCAGCTAGGGGCACTACTCAACTAGGGGCACTACTCAGCTAGGGGCACTACTCAGCTGGGGGCACTACTCAGCTAGGGGCACCACTAAGTTGGGGGCACTACTCAACTAGGGGCACTACTCAGCTCAGGGCACCACTCAGCTAGGTGCACCACTCAGTTGGGGGCACTACTCAGCCAAGGGCACAACTCAGATATGGGCACCACTCAGCTAGGGGCACTACTCAGCTAGGGCGCTACTCAGCTGGGGACACTACTCAGTTGGGTGAACCACTCAGTGAGGGGGCACAACTCAGCTGGGGGCACAACTCAGCTAGGTGCACTACTCAGCTAGGGGCACCACTCAGCTAGGGCACCATTCAGCTAGGTGCACTACTCAGTAGGGGCACTACTCAGTAGGGGCACCATTCAGCTAGGTGCACTACTCAGTAGGGGCACTACTCAGTAGGGGCACTACTCAGCTAGGGGCACCACTCAGTTCGGGGCACAGCTCATCTCGGGGCACCACTCAGCTAGGGGCACCACTCAGCTACGGGCACCACTCAGCTACGGGCACCACTCAGCTAGGGGCACTACTCAGCTAGGGGCACTACTCAGCTAGGGGCACTACTCAGCTAGGGGCACTACTCAGCTGGGGGAACTACACAGCTGGGGGAACTACACAGCTAGGGGCACTACTCAGTTGGGGGAACTAAACAGCTAGGGGCACTACTCAGTTGGGGGAACTACACAGCTAGGGGCACTACTCAGCTGGGGGAACTACACAGCTGGGGGAACTACACAGCTAGGGGCACTACTCAGCTAGGGGCACTACTCAGCTAGGGGCACTACTCAGCTAGGGGCACTACTCAGCTGGGGGCACTACTCAGCTGGGGGCACTACTCAGCTAGGGGCACTACTCAGCTAGGGGCACCACTCACCTAGGGCACCATTCAGCTAGGTGCACTACTCAGTAGGGGCACTACTCAGTAGGGGCACCATTCAGCTAGGTGCACTACTCAGTAGGGGCACTACTCAGCTAGGGGCACCACTCAGTTCGGGGAACGGCTCAGTAGGGGCACTACTCAGTTCGGGGCACGGCTCATCTCGGGGCACCACTCAGCTAGGGGCACCACTCAGCTACGGGCACCACTCAGCTAGGGGCACCACTCAGCTAGGGGCACTACTCAGCTAGGGGCACTACTCAGCTAGGGGCACTACTCAGCTGGGGGAACTACACAGCTGGGGGAACTACACAGCTAGGGGCACTACTCAGTTGGGGGAACTACACAGCTAGGGGCACTACTCAGTTGGGGGAACTACACAGCTGGGGGAACTACACAGCTAGGGGCACTACTCAGCTAGGGGCACTACTCAGCTAGGGGCACTACTCAGCTAGGGGCACTACACAGCTAGGGGCACTACTCAGCTAGGGGCACTACACAGCTAGGGGCACTACTCAGCTAGGGGCACTACTCAGCTAGGGGCACTACTCAGCTGGGGGCACTACTCAGCTGGGGGCACTACTCAGCTAGGGGCACTACTCAGCTAGGGGCACTACTCAGCTGGGGGCACTACTCAGCTAGGGGCACTATTCAGCTAGGGGCACCACTCAGTTGGGGGCACTACACAGTTGGGGGCACTACTCAGCTGGGGATACTACTCAGCTGGGGGAACTACACAGCTGGGGGAACTACACAGCTAGGGGCACTACTCAGCTAGGGGCACTACTCAGCTAGGGGCACTACTCAGCTAGGGGCACTACTCAGCTGGGGGCACTACTCAGCTGGGGGCACTACTCAGCTAGGGGCACTACTCAGCTAGGGGCACCACTCAGCTAGGGCACCATTCAGCTAGGTGCACTACTCAGTAGGGGCACTACTCAGTAGGGGCACCATTCAGCTAGGTGCACTACTCAGTAGGGGCACTACTCAGCTAGGGGCACCACTCAGTTCGGGGCACGGCTCAGTAGGGGCACTACTCAGTTCGGGGCACGGCTCATCTCGGGGCACCACTCAGCTAGGGGCACCACTCAGCTACGGGCACCACTCAGCTACGGGCACCACTCAGCTAGGGGCACCACTCAGCTAGGGGCACTACTCAGCTAGGGGCACTACTCAGCTAGGGGCACTACTCAGCTGGGGGAACTACACAGCTGGGGGAACTACACAGCTAGGGGCACTACTCAGTTGGGGGAACTACACAGCTAGGGGCACTACTCAGTTGGGGGAACTACACAGCTGGGGGAACTACACAGCTAGGGGCACTACTCAGCTAGGGGCACTACTCAGCTAGGGGCACTACTCAGCTAGGGGCACTACACAGCTAGGGGCACTACTCAGCTAGGGGCACTACTCAGCTAGGGGCACTACTCAGCTAGGGGCACTACTCAGCTGGGGGCACTACTCAGCTGGGGGCACTACTCAGCTAGGGGCACTACTCAGCTAGGGGCACTACTCAGCTGGGGGCACTACTCAGCTAGGGGCACTACTCAGCTAGGGGCACTACTCAGCTGGGGGCACTACTCAGCTAGGGGCACTACTCAGCTAGGGGCACTACTCAGCTAGGGGCACTACTCAGCTGGGGGCACTACTCAGCTAGGGGCACTACTCAGCTAGGGGCACTACTCAGCTAGGGGCACTACTCAGCTAGGGGCACTACTCAGCTGGGGGCACTACTCAGCTGGGGGCACTACTCAGTTGGGGGAACTACACAGCTGGGGGAACTACTCAGCTAGGGGCACTACTCAGCTAGGGGCGCTACTCAGCTAGGGGCACTACTCAGCTAGGGGCACTACTCAGCTAGGGGCACTACTCAGCTAGGGGCACTACTCAGCTAGGGGCACTACACAGCTAGGGGCACTACTCAGCTAGGGGCACTACTCAGCTGGGGGCACTACTCAGCTGGAGGCACTACTCAGTTGGGGGCACCACTCAGTTGGGGGCACTACTCAGCTAGGGGGCACAACTCAGCTAGGGCACCATTCAGCTAGGTGCACTACTCAGTAGGGGCACTACTCAGTAGGGGCACTACTCAGCTAGGGGCACCACTCAGTTGGGGGCACGACTCAGCTCGGGGCACCACTCAGCTACGGGCACCACTCAGCTAGGGGCACTACTGAGTTGGGGCACTACTCAGCTAGGGAGACCACTCAGTTTGGGCACTTAGGTGGGGCACCACTCAGCTAGGGGCACCACTCAGCTAGGGGCACCACTCAGCTAGGGGCACTACTCAGTTGGGGGCACCACTCAGCTAGGGCACTACTCAGTTGGGGGCACCACTCAGTTGGGGGCACTACTCAGCTAGGGGCACTACTCAGCTAGGGGCACCACTCAGCTAGGGGCACCACTCAGCTACGGGCACCACTCAGCTACGGGCACCACTCAGCTGGGGGCACTACTCAGCTAAGGGCCCCACTCAGTTGGGGGCACTACTCAGTTGGGGGCACTACTCAGCTGGGGACACTTCTCAGCTGGGGACACTTCTCAGCTGGGGACACTACTCAGTTGGGGGCACTACTCAGCTGAGGACACTACTCAGTTGGGGGCACTACTCAGCTGGGGACACTACTCAGCCAAGGGCACAACTCAGATATGGGCACCACTCAGCTAGGGGCACTACTCAGCTAGGGCGCTACTCAGCTGGGGACACTACTCAGTTGGGTGAACCACTCAGTGAGGGGGCACAACTCAGCTGGGGGCACAACTCAGCTAGGTGCACTACTCAGCTAGGGGCACTACTCAGCTAGGGGCACCACTCAGCTAGGGCACCATTCAGCTAGGTGCACTACTCAGTAGGGGCACTACTCAGTAGGGGCACTACTCAGCTAGGGGCACCACTCAGTTCGGGGCACAGCTCATCTCGGGGCACCACTCAGCTAGGGGCACCACTCAGCTACGGGCACCACTCAGCTAGGGGCACTACTCAGCTAGGGGCACTACTCAGCTAGGGGCACTACTCAGCTAGGGGCACTACTCAGCTGGGGGAACTACACAGCTGGGGGAACTACACAGCTAGGGGCACTACTCAGTTGGGAGAACTACACAGCTAGGGGCACTACTCAGCTGGGGGAACTACACAGCTGGGGGAACTACACAGCTAGGGGCACTACTCAGCTAGGGGCACTACTCAGCTAGGGGCACTACTCAGCTAGGGGCACTACTCAGCTGGGGGCACTACTCAGCTGGGGGCACTACTCAGCTAGGGGCACTACTCAGCTAGGGGCACCACTCAGCTAGGGCACCATTCAGCTAGGTGCACTACTCAGTAGGGGCACTACTCAGTAGGGGCACCATTCAGCTAGGTGCACTACTCAGTAGGGGCACTACTCAGCTAGGGGCACCACTCAGTTCGGGGCACGGCTCAGTAGGGGCACTACTCAGTTCGGGGCACGGCTCATCTCGGGGCACCACTCAGCTAGGGGCACCACTCAGCTACGGGCACCACTCAGCTAGGGGCACCACTCAGCTAGGGGCACTACTCAGCTAGGGGCACTACTCAGCTAGGGGCACTACTCAGCTGGGGGAACTACACAGCTGGGGGAACTACACAGCTAGGGGCACTACTCAGTTGGGGGAACTACACAGCTAGGGGCACTACTCAGTTGGGGGAACTACACAGCTGGGGGAACTACACAGCTAGGGGCACTACTCAGCTAGGGGCACTACTCAGCTAGGGGCACTACACAGCTAGGGGCACTACTCAGCTAGGGGCACTACTCAGCTAGGGGCACTACTCAGCTAGGGGCACTACTCAGCTAGGGGCACTACTCAGCTAGGGGCACTACTCAGCTGGGGATACTACTCAGCTGGGGACACTACTCAGTTGGGGGCACTACTCAGCTGAGGACACTACTCAGTTGGGGGCACTACTCAGCTGGGGACACTACTCAGTTGGGTGAACCACTCAGTGAGGGGGCACAACTCAGCTGGGGGCACAACTCAGCTAGGGGCACTACTCAGCTAGGGGCACTACTCAGCTAGGGGCACTACTCAGCTGGGGGCACTACTCAGCTAGGGGCACCACTCAGTTGGGGGCACTACTCAACTAGGGGCACTACTCAGCTCAGGGCACCACTCAGCTAGGTGCACCACTCAGTTGGGGGCACTACTCAGCCAAGGGCACAACTCAGATATGGGCACCACTCAGCTAGGGGCACTACTCAGCTAGGGCGCTACTCAGCTGGGGACACTACTCAGTTGGGTGAACCACTCAGTGAGGGGGCACAACTCAGCTGGGGGCACAACTCAGCTAGGTGCACTACTCAGCTAGGGGCACTACTCAGCTAGGGGCACCACTCAGCTAGGGCACCATTCAGCTAGGTGCACTACTCAGTAGGGGCACTACTCAGTAGGGGCACTACTCAGCTAGGGGCACCACTCAGTTCGGGGCACAGCTCATCTCGGGGCACCACTCAGCTAGGGGCACCACTCAGCTACGGGCACCACTCAGCTACGGGCACCACTCAGCTAGGGGCACTACTCAGCTAGGGGCACTACTCAGCTAGGGGCACTACTCAGCTAGGGGCACTACTCAGCTGGGGGAACTACACAGCTGGGGGAACTACACAGCTAGGGGCACTACTCAGTTGGGGGAACTAAACAGCTAGGGGCACTACTCAGTTGGGGGAACTACACAGCTAGGGGCACTACTCAGCTGGGGGAACTACACAGCTGGGGGAACTACACAGCTAGGGGCACTACTCAGCTAGGGGCACTACTCAGCTAGGGGCACTACTCAGCTAGGGGCACTACTCAGCTGGGGGCACTACTCAGCTGGGGGCACTACTCAGCTAGGGGCACTACTCAGCTAGGGGCACCACTCAGCTAGGGCACCATTCAGCTAGGTGCACTACTCAGTAGGGGCACTACTCAGTAGGGGCACCATTCAGCTAGGTGCACTACTCAGTAGGGGCACTACTCAGCTAGGGGCACCACTCAGTTCGGGGCACGGCTCAGTAGGGGCACTACTCAGTTCGGGGCACGGCTCATCTCGGGGCACCACTCAGCTAGGGGCACCACTCAGCTACGGGCACCACTCAGCTACGGGCACCACTCAGCTAGGGGCACCACTCAGCTAGGGGCACTACTCAGCTAGGGGCACTACTCAGCTGGGGGAACTACACAGCTGGGGGAACTACACAGCTAGGGGCACTACTCAGTTGGGGGAACTAAACAGCTAGGGGCACTACTCAGTTGGGGGAACTACACAGCTAGGGGCACTACTCAGCTGGGGGAACTACACAGCTGGGGGAACTACACAGCTAGGGGCACTACTCAGCTAGGGGCACTACTCAGCTAGGGGCACTACTCAGCTAGGGGCACTACTCAGCTGGGGGCACTACTCAGCTGGGGGCACTACTCAGCTAGGGGCACTACTCAGCTAGGGGCACCACTCAGCTAGGGCACCATTCAGCTAGGTGCACTACTCAGTAGGGGCACTACTCAGTAGGGGCACCATTCAGCTAGGTGCACTACTCAGTAGGGGCACTACTCAGCTAGGGGCACCACTCAGTTCGGGGCACGGCTCAGTAGGGGCACTACTCAGTTCGGGGCACGGCTCATCTCGGGGCACCACTCAGCTAGGGGCACCACTCAGCTACGGGCACCACTCAGCTACGGGCACCACTCAGCTAGGGGCACCACTCAGCTAGGGGCACTACTCAGCTAGGGGCACTACTCAGCTAGGGGCACTACTCAGCTGGGGGAACTACACAGCTGGGGGAACTACACAGCTAGGGGCACTACTCAGTTGGGGGAACTACACAGCTAGGGGCACTACTCAGTTGGGGGAACTACACAGCTGGGGGAACTACACAGCTAGGGGCACTACTCAGCTAGGGGCACTACTCAGCTAGGGGCACTACTCAGCTAGGGGCACTACACAGCTAGGGGCACTACTCAGCTAGGGGCACTACTCAGCTAGGGGCACTACTCAGCTAGGGGCACTACTCAGCTGGGGGCACTACTCAGCTGGGGGCACTACTCAGCTAGGGGCACTACTCAGCTAGGGGCACTACTCAGCTGGGGGCACTACTCAGCTAGGGGCACTACTCAGCTAGGGGCACTACTCAGCTGGGGGCACTACTCAGCTAGGGGCACTACTCAGCTAGGGGCACTACTCAGCTAGGGGCACTACTCAGCTGGGGGCACTACTCAGCTAGGGGCACTACTCAGCTAGGGGCACTACTCAGCTAGGGGCACTACTCAGCTAGGGGCACTACTCAGCTGGGGGCACTACTCAGCTGGGGGCACTACTCAGTTGGGGGAACTACACAGCTGGGGGAACTACTCAGCTAGGGGCACTACTCAGCTAGGGGCGCTACTCAGCTAGGGGCACTACTCAGCTAGGGGCACTACTCAGCTAGGGGCACTACTCAGCTAGGGGCACTACACAGCTAGGGGCACTACTCAGCTAGGGGCACTACTCAGCTGGGGGCACTACTCAGCTGGAGGCACTACTCAGTTGGGGGCACCACTCAGTTGGGGGCACTACTCAGCTAGGGGCACAACTCAGCTAGGGCACCATTCAGCTAGGTGCACTACTCAGTAGGGGCACTACTCAGTAGGGGCACTACTCAGCTAGGGGCACCACTCAGTTGGGGGCACGACTCAGCTCGGGGCACCACTCAGCTACGGGCACCACTCAGCTACGGGCACCACTCAGCTAGGGGCACTACTCAGCTAGGGCGCTACTCAGCTAGGGGCACTACTGAGTTGGGGCACTACTCAGCTAGGGAGACCACTCAGTTTGGGCACTTAGGTGGGGCACCACTCAGCTAGGGGCACCACTCAGCTAGGGGCACCACTCAGCTAGGGGCACTACTCAGTTGGGGGCACCACTCAGCTAGGGCACTACTCAGTTGGGGGCACCACTCAGTTGGGGGCACTACTCAGCTAGGGGCACTACTCAGCTAGGGGCACCACTCAGCTAGGGGCACCACTCAGCTACGGGCACCACTCAGCTACGGGCACCACTCAGCTGGGGGCACTACTCAGCTAAGGGCCCCACTCAGTTGGGGGCACTACTCAGTTGGGGGCACTACTCAGCTGGGGACACTTCTCAGCTGGGGACACTTCTCAGCTGGGGACACTACTCAGTTGGGGGCACTACTCAGCTGAGGACACTACTCAGTTGGGGGCACTACTCAGCTGGGGACACTACTCAGCCAAGGGCACAACTCAGATATGGGCACCACTCAGCTAGGGGCACTACTCAGCTAGGGCGCTACTCAGCTGGGGACACTACTCAGTTGGGTGAACCACTCAGTGAGGGGGCACAACTCAGCTGGGGGCACAACTCAGCTAGGTGCACTACTCAGCTAGGGGCACTACTCAGCTAGGGGCACCACTCAGCTAGGGCACCATTCAGCTAGGTGCACTACTCAGTAGGGGCACTACTCAGTAGGGGCACTACTCAGCTAGGGGCACCACTCAGTTCGGGGCACAGCTCATCTCGGGGCACCACTCAGCTAGGGGCACCACTCAGCTACGGGCACCACTCAGCTAGGGGCACTACTCAGCTAGGGGCACTACTCAGCTAGGGGCACTACTCAGCTAGGGGCACTACTCAGCTGGGGGAACTACACAGCTGGGGGAACTACACAGCTAGGGGCACTACTCAGTTGGGAGAACTACACAGCTAGGGGCACTACTCAGCTGGGGGAACTACACAGCTGGGGGAACTACACAGCTAGGGGCACTACTCAGCTAGGGGCACTACTCAGCTAGGGGCACTACTCAGCTAGGGGCACTACTCAGCTGGGGGCACTACTCAGCTGGGGGCACTACTCAGCTAGGGGCACTACTCAGCTAGGGGCACCACTCAGCTAGGGCACCATTCAGCTAGGTGCACTACTCAGTAGGGGCACTACTCAGTAGGGGCACCATTCAGCTAGGTGCACTACTCAGTAGGGGCACTACTCAGCTAGGGGCACCACTCAGTTCGGGGCACGGCTCAGTAGGGGCACTACTCAGTTCGGGGCACGGCTCATCTCGGGGCACCACTCAGCTAGGGGCACCACTCAGCTACGGGCACCACTCAGCTAGGGGCACCACTCAGCTAGGGGCACTACTCAGCTAGGGGCACTACTCAGCTGGGGGAACTACACAGCTGGGGGAACTACACAGCTAGGGGCACTACTCAGTTGGGGGAACTACACAGCTAGGGGCACTACTCAGTTGGGGGAACTACACAGCTGGGGGAACTACACAGCTAGGGGCACTACTCAGCTAGGGGCACTACTCAGCTAGGGGCACTACACAGCTAGGGGCACTACTCAGCTAGGGGCACTACTCAGCTAGGGGCACTACTCAGCTAGGGGCACTACTCAGCTGGGGGCACTACTCAGCTAGGGGCACTACTCAGCTAGGGGCACTACTCAGCTGGGGGCACTACTCAGCTAGGGGCACTACTCAGCTAGGGGCACTACTCAGCTGGGGGCACTACTCAGCTAGGGGCACTACTCAGCTAGGGGCACTACTCAGCTAGGGGCACTACTCAGCTGGGGGCACTACTCAGCTAGGGGCACTACTCAGCTAGGGGCACTACTCAGCTAGGGGCACTACTCAGCTGGGGGCACTACTCAGCTGGGGGCACTACTCAGTTGGGGGAACTACACAGCTGGGGGAACTACTCAGCTAGGGGCACTACTCAGCTAGGGGCGCTACTCAGCTAGGGGCACTACTCAGCTAGGGGCACTACTCAGCTAGGGGCACTACTCAGCTAGGGGCACTACACAGCTAGGGGCACTACTCAGCTAGGGGCACTACTCAGCTGGGGGCACTACTCAGCTGGAGGCACTACTCAGTTGGGGGCACCACTCAGTTGGGGGCACTACTCAGCTAGGGGCACAACTCAGCTAGGGCACCATTCAGCTAGGTGCACTACTCAGTAGGGGCACTACTCAGTAGGGGCACTACTCAGCTAGGGGCACCACTCAGTTGGGGGCACGACTCAGCTCGGGGCACCACTCAGCTACGGGCACCACTCAGCTACGGGCACCACTCAGCTAGGGGCACTACTCAGCTAGGGCGCTACTCAGCTAGGGGCACTACTGAGTTGGGGCACTACTCAGCTAGGGAGACCACTCAGTTTGGGCACTTAGGTGGGGCACCACTCAGCTAGGGGCACCACTCAGCTAGGGGCACCACTCAGCTAGGGGCACTACTCAGCTAGGGGCACTACTCAGCTAGGGCACTACTCAGTTGGGGGCACAACTCAGTTGGGGGCACTACTCAGCTAGGGGCACTACTCAGCTAGGGGCACCACTCAGCTAGGGGCACCACTCAGCTAGGGGCACCACTCAGCTACGGGCACCACTCAGCTACGGGCACCACTCAGCTGGGGGCACTACTCAGCTAAGGGCCCCACTCAGTTGGGGGCACTACTCAGTTGGGGGCACTACTCAGCTGGGGACACTTCTCAGCTGGGGACACTTCTCAGCTGGGGACACTACTCAGTTGGGGGCACTACTCAGCTGAGGACACTACTCAGTTGGGGGCACTACTCAGCTGGGGACACTACTCAGCTGGGGACACTACTCAGTTGGGTGAACCACTCAGTGAGGGGGCACAACTCAGCTGGGGGCACAACTCAGCTAGGGGCACTACTCAGCTAGGGGCACTATTCAGCTAGGGGCACCACTCAGTTGGGGGCACTACTCAGTTGGGGGCACTACTCAGCTGGGGATACTACTCAGCTGGGGACACTACTCAGTTGGGGGCACTACTCAGCTGAGGACACTACTCAGTTGGGGGCACTACTCAGCTGGGGACACTACTCAGTTGGGTGAACCACTCAGTGAGGGGGCACAACTCAGCTGGGGGCACAACTCAGCTAGGGGCACTACTCAGCTAGGGGCACTACTCAGCTAGAGGCACCACTCAGCTAGGGCACCATTCAGCTAGGTGCACTACTCAGTAGGGGCACTACTCAGTAGGGGCACCATTCAGCTAGGTGCACTACTCAGTAGGGGCACTACTCAGTAGGGGCACTACTCAGCTAGGGGCACCACTCAGTTCGGGGCACGGCTCATCTCGGGGCACCACTCAGCTAGGGGCACCACTCAGCTACGGGCACCACTCAGCTAGGGGCACTACTCAGCTAGGGGCACTGCTCAGCTAGGGGCACTACTGAGTTGGGGCACTACTCAGCTAGGGAGACCACTCAATTTGGGCACTTAGGTGGGGCACCACTCAGCTAGGGGCACTACTCAACTAGGGGCACTACTCAGCTAGGGGCACTACTCAGCTGGGGGCACTACTCAGCTAGGGGCACCACTAAGTTGGGGGCACTACTCAACTAGGGGCACTACTCAGCTCAGGGCACCACTCAGCTAGGTGCACCACTCAGTTGGGGGCACTACTCAGCCAAGGGCACAACTCAGATATGGGCACCACTCAGCTAGGGGCACTACTCAGCTAGGGCGCTACTCAGCTGGGGACACTACTCAGTTGGGTGAACAACTCAGTGAGGGGGCACAACTCAGCTGGGGGCACAACTCAGCTAGGTGCACTACTCAGCTAGGGGCACTACTCAGCTAGGGGCACCACTCAGCTAGGGCACCATTCAGCTAGGTGCACTACTCAGTAGGGGCACTACTCAGTAGGGGCACTACTCAGCTAGGGGCACCACTCAGTTCGGGGCACAGCTCATCTCGGGGCACCACTCAGCTAGGGGCACCACTCAGCTACGGGCACCACTCAGCTACGGGCACCACTCAGCTAGGGGCACTACTCAGCTAGGGGCACTACTCAGCTAGGGGCACTACTCAGCTAGGGGCACTACTCAGCTGGGGGAACTACACAGCTAGGGGCACTACTCAGTTGGGGGAACTAAACAGCTAGGGGCACTACTCAGTTGGGGGAACTACACAGCTAGGGGCACTACTCAGCTGGGGGAACTACACAGCTGGGGGAACTACACAGCTAGGGGCACTACTCAGCTAGGGGCACTACTCAGCTAGGGGCACTACTCAGCTAGGGGCACTACTCAGCTGGGGGCACTACTCAGCTGGGGGCACTACTCAGCTAGGGGCACTACTCAGCTAGGGGCACCACTCAGCTAGGGCACCATTCAGCTAGGTGCACTACTCAGTAGGGGCACTACACAGTAGGGGCACCATTCAGCTAGGTGCACTACTCAGTAGGGGCACTACTCAGCTAGGGGCACCACTCAGTTCGGGGCACGGCTCAGTAGGGGCACTACTCAGTTCGGGGCACGGCTCATCTCGGGGCACCACTCAGCTAGGGGCACCACTCAGCTACGGGCACCACTCAGCTAGGGGCACCACTCAGCTAGGGGCACTACTCAGCTAGGGGCACTACTCAGCTAGGGGCACTACTCAGCTGGGGGAACTACACAGCTGGGGGAACTACACAGCTAGGGGCACTACTCAGTTGGGGGAACTACACAGCTAGGGGCACTACTCAGTTGGGGGAACTACACAGCTGGGGGAACTACACAGCTAGGGGCACTACTCAGCTAGGGGCACTACTCAGCTAGGGGCACTACTCAGCTAGGGGCACTACACAGCTAGGGGCACTACTCAGCTAGGGGCACTACACAGCTAGGGGCACTACTCAGCTAGGGGCACTACTCAGCTAGGGGCACTACTCAGCTGGGGGCACTACTCAGCTGGGGGCACTACTCAGCTAGGGGCACTACTCAGCTAGGGGCACTACTCAGCTGGGGGCACTACTCAGCTAGGGGCACTATTCAGCTAGGGGCACCACTCATTTGGGGGCACTACTCAGTTGGGGGCACTACTCAGCTGGGGATACTACTCAGCTGGGGACACTACTCAGTTGGGGGCACTACTCAGCTGAGGACACTACTCAGTTGGGGGCACTACTCAGCTGGGGACACTACTCAGTTGGGTGAACCACTCAGTGAGGGGGCACAACTCAGCTGGGGGCACAACTCAGCTAGGGGCACTACTCAGCTAGGGGCACTACTCAGCTAGGGGCACTACTCAGCTGGGGGCACTACTCAGCTAGGGGCACCACTAAGTTGGGGGCACTACTCAACTAGGGGCACTACTCAGCTCAGGGCACCACTCAGCTAGGTGCACCACTCAGTTGGGGGCACTACTCAGCCAAGGGCACAACTCAGATATGGGCACCACTCAGCTAGGGGCACTACTCAGCTAGGGCGCTACTCAGCTGGGGACACTACTCATTTGGGTGAACCACTCAGTGAGGGGGCACAACTCAGCTGGGGGCACAACTCAGCTAGGTGCACTACTCAGCTAGGGGCACTACTCAGCTAGGGGCACCACTCAGCTAGGGCACCATTCAGCTAGGTGCACTACTCAGTAGGGGCACTACTCAGTAGGGGCACCATTCAGCTAGGTGCACTACTCAGTAGGGGCACTACTCAGTAGGGGCACTACTCAGCTAGGGGCACCACTCAGTTCGGGGCACAGCTCATCTCGGGGCACCACTCAGCTAGGGGCACCACTCAGCTACGGGCACCACTCAGCTAGGGGCACTACTCAGCTAGGGGCACTACTCAGCTGGGGGCACTACTCAGCTGAGGACACTACTCAGCTGGGGGCACTACTCAGCTGGGGGCACTACTCAGCTAGGGGCACTACTCAGCTAGGGGCACTACTCAGCTGGGGGCACTACTCAGCTAGGGGCACTACTCAGCTAGGGGCACTACTCAGCTAGGGGCACTACTCAGCTAGGGGCACTACTCAGCTGGGGGAACTACTCAGCTGGGGGCACTACTCAGCTGGGGGCACTACTCAGCTAGGGGCACTACTCAGCTAGGGGCACTACACAGCTAGGGGCACTACTCAGCTAGGGGCACTACTCAGCTAGGGGTACTACACAGCTAGGGGCACTACTCAGCTAGGGGCACTACTCAGCTAGGGGCACTACTCAGCTAGGGGCACTACTCAGCTGGGGGCACTACTCAGCTAGGGGCACTACTCAGCTAGGGGCACTACTCAGCTGGGGGCAATACTCAGCTGGGGGCACTACTTAGCTAGGGGCACTACTCAGCTAGGGGCACTACTCAGCTAGGGGCACTACTCAGCTAGGGGCACTACTCAGCTGGGGGCACTACTCAGCTAGGGGCACTACTCAGCTGGGGGCACTACTCAGCTGGGGGCACAACTCAGCTAGGGGCACTACTCAGCTAGGGGCACTACTCAGCTAGGGGCACTACTCAGCTGGGGGAACTACACAGCTAGGGGCACTACTCAGTTGGGGGAACTACACAGCTAGGGGCACTACTCAGCTGGGGGAACTACACAGCTAGGGGCACTACTCAGTTGGGGGAACTACACAGCTAGGGGCACTACTCAGCTGGGGGAACTACACAGCTGGGGGCACTACTCAGCTAGGGGCACTACTCAGCTAGGGGCACTACTCAGCTAGGGGCACTACTCAGCTGGGGGCACTACTCAGCTAGGGGCACTACTCAGCTGGGGGCAATACTCAGCTGGGGGCACTACTTAGCTAGGGGCACTACTCAGCTAGGGGCACTACTCAGCTAGGGGCACTACTCAGCTGGGGGCACTACTCAGCTAGGGGCACTACTCAGCTAGGGGCACTACTCAGCTAGGGGCACTACTCAGCTGGGGGAACTACACAGCTAGGGGCACTACTCAGTTGGGGGAACTAAACAGCTAGGGGCACTACTCAGTTGGGGGAACTACACAGCTAAGGGCACTACTCAGCTGGGGGAACTACACAGCTGGGGGAACTACACAGCTAGGGGCACTACTCAGCTAGGGGTACTACTCAGCTAGGGGCACTACTCAGCTAGGGGCACAACTCAGCTGGGGGCACTACTCAGCTGGGGGCACTACTCAGCTAGGGGCACTACTCAGCTAGGGGCACCACTCAGCTAGGGCACCATTCAGCTAGGTGCACTACTCAGTAGGGGCACTACTCAGTAGGGGCACCATTCAGCTAGGTGCACTACTCAGTAGGGGCACTACTCAGCTAGGGGCACCACTCAGTTCGGGGCACGGCTCAGTAGGGGCACTACTCAGTTCGGGGCACGGCTCATCTCGGGGCACCACTCAGCTAGGGGCACCACTCAGCTACGGGCACCACTCAGCTAGGGGCACCACTCAGCTAGGGGCACCACTCAGTTCGGGGCACGGCTCAGTAGGGGCACTACTCAGTTCGGGGCACGGCTCATCTCGGGGCACCACTCAGCTAGGGGCACCACTCAGCTACGGGCACCACTCAGCTACGGGCACCACTCAGCTAGGGGCACCACTCAGCTAGGGGCACTACTCAGCTAGGGGCACTACTCAGCTGGGGGAACTACACAGCTGGGGGAACTACACAGCTAGGGGCACTACTCAGTTGGGGGAACTACACAGCTAGGGGCACTACTCAGTTGGGGGAACTACACAGCTGGGGGAACTACACAGCTAGGGGCACTACTCAGCTAGGGGCACTACTCAGCTAGGGGCACTACTCAGCTAGGGGCACTACACAGCTAGGGGCACTACTCAGCTAGGGGCACTACTCAGCTAGGGGCACTACTCAGCTGGGGGCACTACTCAGCTGGGGGCACTACTCAGCTAGGGGCACTACTCAGCTAGGGGCACTACTCAGCTGGGGGCACTACTCAGCTAGGGGCACTACTCAGCTAGGGGCACTACTCAGCTGGGGGCACTACTCAGCTAGGGGCACTACTCAGCTAGGGGCACTACTCAGCTAGGGGCACTACTCAGCTGGGGGCACTACTCAGCTAGGGGCACTACTCAGCTAGGGGCACTACTCAGCTAGGGGCACTACTCAGCTGGGGGCACTACTCAGCTGGGGGCACTACTCAGTTGGGGGAACTACACAGCTGGGGGAACTACTCAGCTAGGGGCACTACTCAGCTAGGGGCGCTACTCAGCTAGGGGCACTACTCAGCTGGGGGCACTACTCAGCTAGGGGCACTACTCAGCTGGGGGAACTACACAGCTAGGGGCACTACTCAGTTGGGGGAACTAAACAGCTAGGGGCACTACTCAGTTGGGGGAACTACACAGCTAGGGGCACTACTCAGCTGGGGGAACTACACAGCTGGGGGAACTACACAGCTAGGGGCACTACTCAGCTAGGGGCACTACTCAGCTAGGGGCACTACTCAGCTAGGGGCACTACTCAGCTGGGGGCACTACTCAGCTGGGGGCACTACTCAGCTAGGGGCACTACTCAGCTAGGGGCACCACTCAGCTAGGGCACCATTCAGCTAGGTGCACTACTCAGTAGGGGCACTACACAGTAGGGGCACCATTCAGCTAGGGGCACCACTCAGTTCGGGGCACGGCTCAGTAGGGGCACTACTCAGTTCGGGGCACGGCTCATCTCGGGGCACCACTCAGCTAGGGGCACCACTCAGCTACGGGCACCACTCAGCTAGGGGCACCACTCAGCTAGGGGCACTACTCAGCTAGGGGCACTACTCAGCTAGGGGCACTACTCAGCTGGGGGAACTACACAGCTGGGGGAACTACACAGCTAGGGGCACTACTCAGTTGGGGGAACTACACAGCTAGGGGCACTACTCAGTTGGGGGAACTACACAGCTGGGGGAACTACACAGCTAGGGGCACTACTCAGCTAGGGGCACTACTCAGCTAGGGGCACTACTCAGCTAGGGGCACTACACAGCTAGGGGCACTACTCAGCTAGGGGCACTACTCAGCTGGGGGCACTACTCAGCTAGGGGCACTACTCAGCTAGGGGCACTACTCAGCTGGGGGCACTACTCAGCTAGGGGCACTACTCAGCTAGGGGCACTACTCAGCTGGGGGCACTACTCAGCTAGGGGCACTACTCAGCTAGGGGCACTACTCAGCTAGGGGCACTACTCAGCTGGGGGCACTACTCAGCTAGGGGCACTACTCAGCTAGGGGCACTACTCAGCTAGGGGCACTACTCAGCTGGGGGCACTACTCAGCTGGGGGCACTACTCAGTTGGGGGAACTACACAGCTGGGGGAACTACTCAGCTAGGGGCACTACTCAGCTAGGGGCGCTACTCAGCTAGGGGCACTACTCAGCTAGGGGCACTACTCAGCTAGGGGCACTACTCAGCTAGGGGCACTACACAGCTAGGGGCACTACTCAGCTAGGGGCACTACTCAGCTGGGGGCACTACTCAGCTGGAGGCACTACTCAGTTGGGGGCACCACTCAGTTGGGGGCACTACTCAGCTAGGGGCACAACTCAGCTAGGGCACCATTCAGCTAGGTGCACTACTCAGTAGGGGCACTACTCAGTAGGGGCACTACTCAGCTAGGGGCACCACTCAGTTGGGGGCACGACTCAGCTCGGGGCACCACTCAGCTACGGGCACCACTCAGCTACGGGCACCACTCAGCTAGGGGCACTACTCAGCTAGGGCGCTACTCAGCTAGGGGCACTACTGAGTTGGGGCACTACTCAGCTAGGGAGACCACTCAGTTTGGGCACTTAGGTGGGGCACCACTCAGCTAGGGGCACCACTCAGCTAGGGGCACCACTCAGCTAGGGGCACTACTCAGCTAGGGGCACTACTCAGCTAGGGCACTACTCAGTTGGGGGCACAACTCAGTTGGGGGCACTACTCAGCTAGGGGCACTACTCAGCTAGGGGCACCACTCAGCTAGGGGCACCACTCAGCTACGGGCACCACTCAGCTACGGGCACCACTCAGCTGGGGGCACTACTCAGCTAAGGGCCCCACTCAGTTGGGGGCACTACTCAGTTGGGGGCACTACTCAGCTGGGGCCACTTCTCAGCTGGGGACACTTCTCAGCTGGGGACACTACTCAGTTGGGGGCACTACTCAGCTGAGGACACTACTCAGTTGGGGGCACTACTCAGCTGGGGACACTACTCAGCTGGGGACACTACTCAGTTGGGTGAACCACTCAGTGAGGGGGCACAACTCAGCTGGGGGCACAACTCAGCTAGGGGCACTACTCAGCTAGGGGCACTATTCAGCTAGGGGCACCACTCAGTTGGGGGCACTACTCAGTTGGGGGCACTACTCAGCTGGGGATACTACTCAGCTGGGGACACTACTCAGTTGGGGGCACTACTCAGCTGAGGACACTACTCAGTTGGGGGCACTACTCAGCTGGGGACACTACTCAGTTGGGTGAACCACTCAGTGAGGGGGCACAACTCAGCTGGGGGCACAACTCAGCTAGGGGCACTACTCAGCTAGGGGCACTACTCAGCTAGAGGCACCACTCAGCTAGGGCACCATTCAGCTAGGTGCACTACTCAGTAGGGGCACTACTCAGTAGGGGCACCATTCAGCTAGGTGCACTACTCAGTAGGGGCACTACTCAGTAGGGGCACTACTCAGCTAGGGGCACCACTCAGTTCGGGGCACGGCTCATCTCGGGGCACCACTCAGCTAGGGGCACCACTCAGCTACGGGCACCACTCAGCTAGGGGCACTACTCAGCTAGGGGCACTGCTCAGCTAGGGGCACTACTGAGTTGGGGCACTACTCAGCTAGGGAGACCACTCAATTTGGGCACTTAGGTGGGGCACCACTCAGCTAGGGGCACTACTCAACTAGGGGCACTACTCAGCTAGGGGCACTACTCAGCTGGGGGCACTACTCAGCTAGGGGCACCACTAAGTTGGGGGCACTACTCAACTAGGGGCACTACTCAGCTCAGGGCACCACTCAGCTAGGTGCACCACTCAGTTGGGGGCACTACTCAGCCAAGGGCACAACTCAGATATGGGCACCACTCAGCTAGGGGCACTACTCAGCTAGGGCGCTACTCAGCTGGGGACACTACTCAGTTGGGTGAACAACTCAGTGAGGGGGCACAACTCAGCTGGGGGCACAACTCAGCTAGGTGCACTACTCAGCTAGGGGCACTACTCAGCTAGGGGCACCACTCAGCTAGGGCACCATTCAGCTAGGTGCACTACTCAGTAGGGGCACTACTCAGTAGGGGCACTACTCAGCTAGGGGCACCACTCAGTTCGGGGCACAGCTCATCTCGGGGCACCACTCAGCTAGGGGCACCACTCAGCTACGGGCACCACTCAGCTACGGGCACCACTCAGCTAGGGGCACTACTCAGCTAGGGGCACTACTCAGCTAGGGGCACTACTCAGCTGGGGGAACTACACAGCTAGGGGCACTACTCAGTTGGGGGAACTAAACAGCTAGGGGCACTACTCAGTTGGGGGAACTACACAGCTAGGGGCACTACTCAGCTGGGGGAACTACACAGCTGGGGGAACTACACAGCTAGGGGCACTACTCAGCTAGGGGCACTACTCAGCTAGGGGCACTACTCAGCTAGGGGCACTACTCAGCTGGGGGCACTACTCAGCTGGGGGCACTACTCAGCTAGGGGCACTACTCAGCTAGGGGCACCACTCAGCTAGGGCACCATTCAGCTAGGTGCACTACTCAGTAGGGGCACTACACAGTAGGGGCACCATTCAGCTAGGTGCACTACTCAGTAGGGGCACTACTCAGCTAGGGGCACCACTCAGTTCGGGGCACGGCTCAGTAGGGGCACTACTCAGTTCGGGGCACGGCTCATCTCGGGGCACCACTCAGCTAGGGGCACCACTCAGCTACGGGCACCACTCAGCTAGGGGCACCACTCAGCTAGGGGCACTACTCAGCTAGGGGCACTACTCAGCTAGGGGCACTACTCAGCTGGGGGAACTACACAGCTGGGGGAACTACACAGCTAGGGGCACTACTCAGTTGGGGGAACTACACAGCTAGGGGCACTACTCAGTTGGGGGAACTACACAGCTGGGGGAACTACACAGCTAGGGGCACTACTCAGCTAGGGGCACTACTCAGCTAGGGGCACTACTCAGCTAGGGGCACTACACAGCTAGGGGCACTACTCAGCTAGGGGCACTACACAGCTAGGGGCACTACTCAGCTAGGGGCATTACTCAGCTAGGGGCACTACTCAGCTGGGGGCACTACTCAGCTGGGGGCACTACTCAGCTAGGGGCACTACTCAGCTAGGGGCACTACTCAGCTGGGGGCACTACTCAGCTAGGGGCACTATTCAGCTAGGGGCACCACTCATTTGGGGGCACTACTCAGTTGGGGGCACTACTCAGCTGGGGATACTACTCAGCTGGGGACACTACTCAGTTGGGGGCACTACTCAGCTGAGGACACTACTCAGTTGGGGGCACTACTCAGCTGGGGACACTACTCAGTTGGGTGAACCACTCAGTGAGGGGGCACAACTCAGCTGGGGGCACAACTCAGCTAGGGGCACTACTCAGCTAGGGGCACTACTCAGCTAGGGGCACTACTCAGCTGGGGGCACTACTCAGCTAGGGGCACCACTAAGTTGGGGGCACTACTCAACTAGGGGCACTACTCAGCTCAGGGCACCACTCAGCTAGGTGCACCACTCAGTTGGGGGCACTACTCAGCCAAGGGCACAACTCAGATATGGGCACCACTCAGCTAGGGGCACTACTCAGCTAGGGCGCTACTCAGCTGGGGACACTACTCATTTGGGTGAACCACTCAGTGAGGGGGCACAACTCAGCTGGGGGCACAACTCAGCTAGGTGCACTACTCAGCTAGGGGCACTACTCAGCTAGGGGCACCACTCAGCTAGGGCACCATTCAGCTAGGTGCACTACTCAGTAGGGGCACTACTCAGTAGGGGCACCATTCAGCTAGGTGCACTACTCAGTAGGGGCACTACTCAGTAGGGGCACTACTCAGCTTGGGGCACCACTCAGTTCGGGGCACAGCTCATCTCGGGGCACCACTCAGCTAGGGGCACTACTCAGCTGGGGGAACTACACAGCTGGGGGAACTACACAGCTAGGGGCACTACTCAGTTGGGGGAACTACACAGCTAGGGGCACTACTCAGTTGGGGGAACTACACAGCTGGGGGAACTACACAGCTAGGGGCACTACTCAGCTAGGGGCACTACTCAGCTAGGGGCACTACTCAGCTAGGGGCACTACACAGCTAGGGGCACTACTCAGCTAGGGGCACTACACAGCTAGGGGCACTACTCAGCTAGGGGCACTACTCAGCTAGGGGCACTACTCAGCTGGGGCACTACTCAGCTGGGGGCACTACTCAGCTAGGGGCACTACTCAGCTAGGGGCACTACTCAGCTGGGGGCACTACTCAGCTAGGGGCACTATTCAGCTAGGGGCACCACTCATTTGGGGGCACTACTCAGTTGGGGGCACTACTCAGCTGGGGATACTACTCAGCTGGGGACACTACTCAGTTGGGGGCACTACTCAGCTGAGGACACTACTCAGTTGGGGGCACTACTCAGCTGGGGACACTACTCAGTTGGGTGAACCACTCAGTGAGGGGGCACAACTCAGCTGGGGGCACAACTCAGCTAGGGGCACTACTCAGCTAGGGGCACTACTCAGCTAGGGGCACTACTCAGCTGGGGGCACTACTCAGCTAGGGGCACCACTAAGTTGGGGGCACTACTCAACTAGGGGCACTACTCAGCTCAGGGCACCACTCAGCTAGGTGCACCACTCAGTTGGGGGCACTACTCAGCCAAGGGCACAACTCAGATATGGGCACCACTCAGCTAGGGGCACTACTCAGCTAGGGCGCTACTCAGCTGGGGACACTACTCATTTGGGTGAACCACTCAGTGAGGGGGCACAACTCAGCTGGGGGCACAACTCAGCTAGGTGCACTACTCAGCTAGGGGCACTACTCAGCTAGGGGCACCACTCAGCTAGGGCACCATTCAGCTAGGTGCACTACTCAGTAGGGGCACTACTCAGTAGGGGCACCATTCAGCTAGGTGCACTACTCAGTAGGGGCACTACTCAGTAGGGGCACTACTCAGCTAGGGGCACCACTCAGTTCGGGGCACAGCTCATCTCGGGGCACCACTCAGCTAGGGGCACCACTCAGCTACGGGCACCACTCAGCTAGGGGCACTACTCAGCTAGGGGCACTACTCAGCTGGGGGCACTACTCAGCTGAGGACACTACTCAGCTGGGGGCACTACTCAGCTGGGGGCACTACTCAGCTAGGGGCACTACTCAGCTAGGGGCACTACTCAGCTGGGGGCACTACTCAGCTAGGGGCACTACTCAGCTAGGGGCACTACTCAGCTAGGGGCACTACTCAGCTAGGGGCACTACTCAGCTGGGGGAACTACTCAGCTGGGGGCACTACTCAGCTGGGGGCACTACTCAGCTAGGGGCACTACTCAGCTAGGGGCACTACACAGCTAGGGGCACTACTCAGCTAGGGGCACTACTCAGCTAGGGGTACTACACAGCTAGGGGCACTACTCAGCTAGGGGCACTACTCAGCTAGGGGCACTACTCAGCTAGGGGCACTACTCAGCTGGGGGCACTACTCAGCTAGGGGCACTACTCAGCTAGGGGCACTACTCAGCTGGGGGCAATACTCAGCTGGGGGCACTACTTAGCTAGGGGCACTACTCAGCTAGGGGCACTACTCAGCTAGGGGCACTACTCAGCTAGGGGCACTACTCAGCTGGGGGCACTACTCAGCTAGGGGCACTACTCAGCTGGGGGCACTACTCAGCTGGGGGCACAACTCAGCTAGGGGCACTACTCAGCTAGGGGCACTACTCAGCTAGGGGCACTACTCAGCTGGGGGAACTACACAGCTAGGGGCACTACTCAGTTGGGGGAACTACACAGCTAGGGGCACTACTCAGCTGGGGGAACTACACAGCTAGGGGCACTACTCAGTTGGGGGAACTACACAGCTAGGGGCACTACTCAGCTGGGGGAACTACACAGCTGGGGGCACTACTCAGCTAGGGGCACTACTCAGCTAGGGGCACTACTCAGCTAGGGGCACTACTCAGCTGGGGGCACTACTCAGCTAGGGGCACTACTCAGCTGGGGGCAATACTCAGCTGGGGGCACTACTTAGCTAGGGGCACTACTCAGCTAGGGGCACTACTCAGCTAGGGGCACTACTCAGCTGGGGGCACTACTCAGCTAGGGGCACTACTCAGCTAGGGGCACTACTCAGCTAGGGGCACTACTCAGCTGGGGGAACTACACAGCTAGGGGCACTACTCAGTTGGGGGAACTAAACAGCTAGGGGCACTACTCAGTTGGGGGAACTACACAGCTAAGGGCACTACTCAGCTGGGGGAACTACACAGCTGGGGGAACTACTCAGCTAGGGGCACTACTCAGCTAGGGGCACTACTCAGCTAGGGGCACAACTCAGCTGGGGGCACTACTCAGCTGGGGGCACTACTCAGCTAGGGGCACTACTCAGCTAGGGGCACCACTCAGCTAGGGCACCATTCAGCTAGGTGCACTACTCAGTAGGGGCACTACTCAGTAGGGGCACCATTCAGCTAGGTGCACTACTCAGTAGGGGCACTACTCAGCTAGGGGCACCACTCAGTTCGGGGCACGGCTCAGTAGGGGCACTACTCAGTTCGGGGCACGGCTCATCTCGGGGCACCACTCAGCTAGGGGCACCACTCAGCTACGGGCACCACTCAGCTAGGGGCACCACTCAGCTAGGGGCACCACTCAGTTCGGGGCACGGCTCAGTAGGGGCACTACTCAGTTCGGGGCACGGCTCATCTCGGGGCACCACTCAGCTAGGGGCACCACTCAGCTACGGGCACCACTCAGCTAGGGGCACCACTCAGCTAGGGGCACCACTCAGCTAGGGGCACTACTCAGCTAGGGGCACTACTCAGCTGGGGGAACTACACAGCTGGGGGAACTACACAGCTAGGGGCACTACTCAGTTGGGGGAACTACACAGCTAGGGGCACTACTCAGTTGGGGGAACTACACAGCTGGGGGAACTACACAGCTAGGGGCACTACTCAGCTAGGGGCACTACTCAGCTAGGGGCACTACTCAGCTAGGGGCACTACACAGCTAGGGGCACTACTCAGCTAGGGGCACTACTCAGCTAGGGGCACTACTCAGCTGGGGGCACTACTCAGCTGGGGGCACTACTCAGCTAGGGGCACTACTCAGCTAGGGGCACTACTCAGCTGGGGGCACTACTCAGCTAGGGGCACTACTCAGCTAGGGGCACTACTCAGCTGGGGGCACTACTCAGCTAGGGGCACTACTCAGCTAGGGGCACTACTCAGCTAGGGGCACTACTCAGCTGGGGGCACTACTCAGCTAGGGGCACTACTCAGCTAGGGGCACTACTCAGCTAGGGGCACTACTCAGCTGGGGGCACTACTCAGCTGGGGGCACTACTCAGTTGGGGGAACTACACAGCTGGGGGAACTACTCAGCTAGGGGCACTACTCAGCTAGGGGCGCTACTCAGCTAGGGGCACTACTCAGCTGGGGGCACTACTCAGCTAGGGGCACTACTCAGCTGGGGGAACTACACAGCTAGGGGCACTACTCAGTTGGGGGAACTACACAGCTAGGGGCACTACTCAGATGGGGGAACTACACAGCTAGGGGCACTACTCAGCTGGGGGAACTACACAGCTGGGGGCACTACTCAGCTAGGGGCACTACTCAGCTAGGGGCACTACTCAGCTAGGGGCACTACTCAGCTGGGGGCACTACTCAGCTAGGGGCACTACTCAGCTGGGGGCAATACTCAGCTGGGGGCACTACTTAGCTAGGGGCACTACTCAGCTAGGGGCACTACTCAGCTAGGGGCACTACTCAGCTGGGGGCACTACTCAGCTAGGGGCACTACTCAGCTAGGGGCACTACTCAGCTAGGGGCACTACTCAGCTAGGGGCACTACTCAGCTGGGGGAACTACACAGCTAGGGGCACTACTCAGTTGGGGGAACTAAACAGCTAGGGGCACTACTCAGTTGGGGGAACTACACAGCTAGGGGCACTACTCAGCTGGGGGAACTACACAGCTGGGGGAACTACACAGCTAGGGGCACTACTCAGCTAGGGGCACTACTCAGCTAGGGGCACTACTCAGCTAGGGGCACTACTCAGCTAGGGGCACAACTCAGCTGGGGGCACTACTCAGCTGGGGGCACTACTCAGCTAGGGGCACTACTCAGCTAGGGGCACTACACAGCTAGGGGCACTACTCAGCTAGGGGCACTACTCAGCTAGGGGTACTACAAAGCTAGGGGCACTACTCAGCTAGGGGCACTACTCAGCTAGGGGCACTACTCAGCTAGGGGCACTACTCAGCTGGGGGCACTACTCAGCTAGGGGCACTACTCAGCTAGGGGCACTACTCAGCTGGGGGCAATACTCAGCTGGGGGCACTACTTAGCTAGGGGCACTACTCAGCTAGGGGCACTACTCAGCTAGGGGCACTACTCAGCTAGGGGCACTACTCAGCTGGGGGCACTACTCAGCTAGGGGCACTACTCAGCTGGGGGCACTACTCAGCTGGGGGCACAACTCAGCTAGGGGCACTACTCAGCTAGGGGCACTACTCAGCTAGGGGCACTACTCAGCTGGGGGAACTACACAGCTAGGGGCACTACTCAGTTGGGGGAACTACACAGCTAGGGGCACTACTCAGCTGGGGGAACTACACAGCTAGGGGCACTACTCAGTTGGGGGAACTACACAGCTAGGGGCACTACTCAGCTGGGGGAACTACACAGCTGGGGGCACTACTCAGCTAGGGGCACTACTCAGCTAGGGGCACTACTCAGCTAGGGGCACTACTCAGCTGGGGGCACTACTCAGCTAGGGGCACTACTCAGCTGGGGGCAATACTCAGCTGGGGGCACTACTTAGCTAGGGGCACTACTCAGCTAGGGGCACTACTCAGCTAGGGGCACTACTCAGCTGGGGGCACTACTCAGCTAGGGGCACTACTCAGCTAGGGGCACTACTCAGCTAGGGGCACTACTCAGCTGGGGGAACTACACAGCTAGGGGCACTACTCAGTTGGGGGAACTAAACAGCTAGGGGCACTACTCAGTTGGGGGAACTACACAGCTAAGGGCACTACTCAGCTGGGGGAACTACACAGCTGGGGGAACTACACAGCTAGGGGCACTACTCAGCTAGGGGCACTACTCAGCTAGGGGCACTACTCAGCTAGGGGCACAACTCAGCTGGGGGCACTACTCAGCTGGGGGCACTACTCAGCTAGGGGCACTACTCAGCTAGGGGCACCACTCAGCTAGGGCACCATTCAGCTAGGTGCACTACTCAGTAGGGGCACTACTCAGTAGGGGCACCATTCAGCTAGGTGCACTACTCAGTAGGGGCACTACTCAGCTAGGGGCACCACTCAGTTCGGGGCACGGCTCAGTAGGGGCACTACTCAGTTCGGGGCACGGCTCATCTCGGGGCACCACTCAGCTAGGGGCACCACTCAGCTACGGGCACCACTCAGCTAGGGGCACCACTCAGCTAGGGGCACCACTCAGTTCGGGGCACGGCTCAGTAGGGGCACTACTCAGTTCGGGGCACGGCTCATCTCGGGGCACCACTCAGCTACGGGCACCACTCAGCTAGGGGCACCACTCAGCTAGGGGCACCACTCAGCTAGGGGCACTACTCAGCTAGGGGCACTACTCAGCTGGGGGAACTACACAGCTGGGGGAACTACACAGCTAGGGGCACTACTCAGTTGGGGGAACTACACAGCTAGGGGCACTACTCAGTTGGGGGAACTACACAGCTGGGGGAACTACACAGCTAGGGGCACTACTCAGCTAGGGGCACTACTCAGCTAGGGGCACTACTCAGCTAGGGGCACTACACAGCTAGGGGCACTACTCAGCTAGGGGCACTACTCAGCTAGGGGCACTACTCAGCTGGGGGCACTACTCAGCTGGGGGCACTACTCAGCTAGGGGCACTACTCAGCTAGGGGCACTACTCAGCTGGGGGCACTACTCAGCTAGGGGCACTACTCAGCTAGGGGCACTACTCAGCTGGGGGCACTACTCAGCTAGGGGCACTACTCAGCTAGGGGCACTACTCAGCTAGGGGCACTACTCAGCTGGGGGCACTACTCAGCTAGGGGCACTACTCAGCTAGGGGCACTACTCAGCTAGGGGCACTACTCAGCTGGGGGCACTACTCAGCTGGGGGCACTACTCAGTTGGGGGAACTACACAGCTGGGGGAACTACTCAGCTAGGGGCACTACTCAGCTAGGGGCGCTACTCAGCTAGGGGCACTACTCAGCTGGGGGCACTACTCAGCTAGGGGCACTACTCAGCTGGGGGAACTACACAGCTAGGGGCACTACTCAGTTGGGGGAACTACACAGCTAGGGGCACTACTCAGATGGGGGAACTACACAGCTAGGGGCACTACTCAGCTGGGGGAACTACACAGCTAGGGGCACTACTCAGCTAGGGGCACTACTCAGCTAGGGGCACTACTCAGCTAGGGGCACTACTCAGCTAGGGGCACTACTCAGCTGGGGGCACTACTCAGCTAGGGGCACTACTCAGCTAGGGGCACTACTCAGCTAGGGGCACTACTCAGCTGGGGGCACTACTCAGCTAGGGGCACTACTCAGCTAGGGGCACTACTCAGCTAGGGGCACTACTCAGCTGGGGGCACTACTCAGCTGGGGGCACTACTCAGTTGGGGGAACTACACAGCTGGGGGAACTACTCAGCTAGGGGCACTACTCAGCTAGGGGCACTACTCAGCTGGGGGCACTACTCAGCTGGGGGCACTACTCAGCTGGGGGCACTACTCAGCTAGGGGCACTACTCAGCTAGGGGCACTACTCAGCTGGGGGCACTACTCAGCTAGGGGCACTACTCAGCTAGGGGCACTACTCAGCTAGGGGCAGCAGTACCGACTATACCTTTAGCAGCACTCAGCTAAGCGTCTCCTGTGGCCAACAGTAACAGCAGCAGAATGAGTTAGGGCCAGCCACCGGAGGACTGGGGGGGGGGGGTCAAAGATCAGGGGGTGAGGTGGTGACACATCTCCCATAAGTGTGAAGTGTGTGTATTATTTTTGTGCGTGAAAGATAGTGTGGGTGTAGTACTCCATCTATGAGTGTGTGAAAAGTGTGTGTTTGTGTGTGTATGCGTGTGTGTGTTGAGGGGAGGGTTGAGAGAGAGCGAGAGAGAGGTTATTAATTCTCCTGAGCAGCGGCACTCGTGGCAGATTCTAATTAGATTACCCATCTCAGGGCAGAGATGTGAGCCAGCAGGCCGGGCCAGGTTACACTGAGGTGTGTGTGTCTGTTTGTGTGACCCTGGTGTAGTACACACACTGTTTATTGGGAAGCATGGCAGGAGAGTACTGACTGGAGAAGCACTGACAACACATATACTTACTGCTGTCAAAGGGTAAAATGTCTGGCTCTTACTTTTTTACATAATACCTTAGTTTTCCTGCACACACAAACAGGCATCCACACTAATAAATAGGGCTGTGACGTAATTGAATAACCGTGTAACTGATAGGTATGGATAAAGACCATCATGAAAAAAAAAAAATTGCACTAGATTCATTTTAGGATTTTTTGTTATTGTATTAACTTTATTTTCATGTAGATAAATGTTACCTAATAGCAGCGAGGGATTACAAATGATAAGTAATTATTTTGCTAACTTAGTCTGTTTAACTTTATCCTCATCTTTCCAACCTTGCTTCGATGCTTAAGCAGCTAAGCTAGATGCTTAGGGTATAGAGCAGTATAGGCTATGGCACTTCAGTAAAAAAAAATATATGTATATTTGATGTGTGGACTTTCTTTGATACAATGCACATTTTCATTGCTTGCTAGTAAATAAATGAGTCGGTCTTCTTAAAAAAAAAAAAGGTTGGGTGTATCTGACTATTCATGAATTATTCAACAGCACTCAATAAGGTTGTTTCTGGACAATGTGCCAATCCACTCCAACTTGGAATGGTTTCATTTGATAAGGATTTTTTTTCTTAATTTACAGTGCGTTTGGAAAGTATTCAGACCTGTTGACTTTACAAATCAAATCAAATTTATTTATATAGCCCTTCGTACATCAGCTGATATCTCAAAGTGCTGTACAGAAACCCAGCCTAAAACCCCAAACAGCAAGCAATGCAGGTGTAGAAGCACGCACACTTTTGTTCTGTTACAGCCTGATTCAGAAATGTCTAAAAAAAAAAAAAATCATAATCAATTTACACACAATACCCAATAAAGACAAATCAAAAGCAGACATTTTTGCAAATGTATATAAAAAATATAAAATATTGCATTTACATACACTACCAGTCAAAAGTTTAGACACAGCTACTCATTCAAGGGTTTGCTTTAGTTGTACTATTTTCTACATTGTAGGATAATAGTGAAGACATCAAAACTATGAATTAACACATATGGAATCAAGTAGTAACCAAAAAAGTGTTAAATAAATCAAAATATATTTTAGATTCTTCAAAGTAGCCATCCTTTGCATTGATGACAGCTTTCCACACTCTTGGCATTCTCTCAACCAGCTTCACGTGGAATGCTTTTCCAACAGTATTGAAGGAGTTCCCACATATGCACTTGTTGGCTGCTTTTCCTTCACTGTGGTCCAACTCATCCCAAACCGTCGCAATTGGGTGAGGACGGGTGATTGTGGAGGCCAGGTCATCTGATACAGCACTCCATCACTCTCCTTCTTGGTCAAATAGCCCTTGCACAGCCTGGAGGTGTGTTTTGGGTCATTGTCCTGTTGAAAAACAAATGATAGTCCCACTAAGTGCAAACCAGATGGGATGGCGTATCATTGCAGAATGCTGTGGTGTCCTTTAGTAGTGGTTTCTTTGCAGCAAATCAACCATGAAGGCCTGATTCATGCAGTCTCCTCTGAACAGTTGATGTTGAGATGCATCTGTTACTTGAACTCTGTGAAGCATTTATTTGGGCAGCAATCTGAGGTGCAGTTAACTCCAATGAACTTATCCTCTGCAGCAGAGTTAACTCTGGATCTTCCTTTTCTGTAGTGGTCCTCATGAGAAACAGTTTCATCATAGCGCTTGATGGTTTTTGTGACTGCACTTGAAGAAACTTTCAAAGTTCTTGAAATTGTCTGCATTGACTGACCTTCATTTCTTAAAGTAATGATGGACTGTCGTTTCTCTTTGCTTATTCAAGCTGTTCTTGCCATAATATGGACTTGGCCTTTTACCAAATAGGGATATCTTCTGTATACCCACCCCTACCTTGTCACAACACAACTGATTGGCTCAAACGCATTAATAATGAAAGAAATCCACAAATTAATTTTTAACAAGGCTCACCTGTTAATTGAAATGCATTCCAGGTGACTACATCATGAAGCTGGTTTAGACAATGCGAAGAGTGTGCAAAGCTGTCATCAAGGCAAAGGGTGGCTACTTTTAAGTATCTCAAATATAAAATATGTTTATTTGTTTAACACTTTTGGTTACTACATGATTCCATGTGTTATTTCATAGTTTGATGTCTTCACTATTATTCTACAATGTAGAAAATAGTAAAAATAAAGAAAAACCTTTGAATGAGTAGGTGTGTCCAAACTTTTGACAGGTACTGTAAGTATTCAGACCCTTTACTCAGTACTTTGTTGAAGCACATTTGGCAGCATTTACAGCCTCGAGTCTTCTTGGGTATGACACTACAAGCTTGGCACACCTGTATTCGGGGAGTTTCTCTCATTCTTCTCTGCAGATCCTCTCAAACTCTGTCAGGTTGGGTGGGGAGGGTTGCTGCACAACTATTTGCAGGTCTCTCCAGAGATGTTCAGTCGGGCTCTGGCTGAGCCACTCAAGGACATTCACTCCTGCGTTGTCTTGGCTGTGTGCTTAGGGTCATTGTCCTTGTCCTTTCCCTCGATCCTGACTAGTTTACCAGTCCCTGCCGCTGAAATACATCCCCAAAGCATGATGCTGCCACCACGCTTCACCACAGGGCTGGTGCCAGATTTCCTCCAGACGTGACGCTTGGCATTCAGGCCAAATAATGAAACCAAAATTGAACTAGACCAGATAATCTTGTTTATCATGGCCTGTGAGTCCTTTAGGTGCCTTTTGGCAAACTCCAAGTGGACTGTCATGTGCCTTTTACTGAGGAGTGGCTTCCATCTGGCCATTCTACCATAAAGGCCTGATTGGTGGAGCGCTGCAGAGATGGTTGACCTTCTGGAAGGTTCTCCCATCTCCACAGAGGAACTATAGAGCTCTGTCAGATCAAGGCCCTTCTACCCCGATTGCTCAGTTTGTCCGGGCGGACAGCTCTAGGAAGTCTTGGTGGCTCTAAACTTCTTCCATTGAAGAATGAGGCACTGTGTTCTTGGGGACCTTCAATGCTACAGACATTTTTTGGTACCCTTCCTCAGATCTGTGCCTCTACACAAACATGTCTCGGATGTCTACGGACAATTCCTTCAACCTCATTGCTTGGTTTTTGCTCTGACATGCACTGTCTAAAGTGGGGCCTGATATGGACAGGTGTGTGCCTTTCCAAATCATGTCCAATCAATTGAATTTACCACAGGTGGACTCCAAACAAGTTGTAGAAACATCTCAAGGATGATCTATGGAAACAGGATGCACCTGAGCTCAATTTCGAGTCTCATCAGGCTGAGTCCTAGCAATTCATTTATGTTACAGTCATTTACCGTTCTTATTCTCGGAGTGGAAATGTTGTTTGCAGAGTTCACAACCTGCTACACGTTTATTTCATAACATAATTTACGCGCTCCATGTGAGCATGTGTCTGGTTTCTCTTTCCTGTTAATGTTGACTGAGGACGCATAGAAGTACATGGCCTACTTCTCGCAAATGTCAAAGTGCCCAGTTGGGATTCTGAGTAATTTTTTTTCTTCACCTCACACAGTAAGTCAACTTAGTCCATTTTTTTAATCTATTCAAATGATAATAAATAGTTACAGTACTTGAAAAATATTTCCAACACTCTAAACAGGCTATGGACATGTTGCGTGTATTTGTTTCTATTTTAATGATTGTCAATTTCATATTCATACTATATAATAGCTGTCCCCTTCATACTTTCCTTTTCAATTCATTGTCTTCAAGCCTACTTTTGGAAAGCCTAATACGTTTTAAGGAAAGGAGAAATATTTGCTCGTGTCTGATATACGCTGGTGGCTTTGATTGACGGGTGCTTTTGCTGGGGTGTGGGTTTGCTGATTCTCTATAGTCTATTCAGAAAATGTCCCAAAGTAACCTGTCTGGACTTAATCTCTTTAATAAGATTCAAATTCTCCTGTCATGATTTAATCTTGTGAAAGGCCCATTTTCAGTAGCTTAGTCTACATTATTCATCTAATTACTGCGTCCTCGCTTGCCACTGCTATCGAATGACCGCAGTAGCAGGGTTTGTGATATGCGAATATTTCGGGGAAAGTGTGAGAACCTATCGGACTTCGTTTGAACAGTTTTGTGCTTCGAAATAGGATCTGTATTTACATTTTTTATATGCACAAAGGACAAGGTAGCACATATCTTTATTTTGACTCAGTTAATGTTGTGTCAATACGAAAGATCCTCTCCAACCTGGCGTTTCTTAATTTGTTGATAAATATTTATAAGTAATAACCCGAATAATAATGCTAATAACGAGGTGTAATGGCTTGTTTCAAAAGGTTTTATTAAGAAGCATATCCCCCTACAGCATGCTCTTACGAATATCAGACACAGTGGTGGAAAAAATACCCAATTTTCATACTTGAGTAAAAGTAAATATACCTTAAACGAAAATGACTCAAGTGAAAGTCACCCAGTAAAATACTACTTGAGTAAAAGCCTAAAAGTAATTTTGTTTTAAATATACTTAAGTATCAAAAGTAAAAAATAAAGAATAAATACATTTCAAATTCCTTATATAAAGCAAACCAGACAGCATCATTTTCAATTTTTATTTAATTTATTTACTGATAGCCAGGGGCACTCCAACACTCATAATTTGCAAACTTCATTTGTGTTTAGTGAGTCTGCCAGATCAGAAGAAGTAGGGATGACCAGGGATGTGTGTGATTTAGACAATTGTCCTGTCCTGCTTAGCATTCAAAATGTATGGAGTAAAAAGTACATCCTTTTCTTCAGGAATGAAGTAAAGGTAAAAGTTGTCAAAAATAGTAGTAAAGTACAGATACCCTAAAAACTACTTAAGTAGTACTTTCAAGTATTTTTACTTTACACCACTGCAGACACACACATGAATGCACAAAAATTACGGCAAGACCATTACTTATTCGTGGACGCAAACAGATCCATCAAATTATGCCATTTGTGGAGGCAATCAATACATTTGTCAATGTCAAGAAGTAGAGCTTGTCTATGTGGAACAAAGAGAGGAGAGAGAAACTCTGGGGACCAGCCAAAATCTTCGACCCCTGCTCCTACCCCTTTCCTTACCTCACCCCTCCACCCCCCCCTCTCGCCCTGGCCTCTCCCCTGGTCCCCAGTAATAGCATAATGAACTTGGCAGCCCTGCTTGTTACGCCACTGAGCTCGGGCCATGTAAATAAGCGGTGAAAATGAAGTGAAACACCAATAAACACTGGTCTTCAGCCCCCCCACACACACACGGAAGCATGCACACAGATGCAATAACACACACCAAATACATAAATACAACATCTCTCACCGCAGTACACAACAAACTTTGGGAGAAATGTGGAGGCTGCTTTGTGTGCACACCAAATACAGGGTCAAATTAATAATTTAGCTGAATGTAGAACCTTTTATTGACATTGATATTAATACAACTTCTCTATATACAGTACTCTATATCCCAAACTCTATAACTCTATATACAGTACCTCACTCACTTTCTCTTTGCATCTCTGATCCTGATTTTATACCTCATTTCTCTTTTAAAACATTTCACTCCTTCGAATGACCTGCATCTTGCCTCCCATTACATCCTCTCTCTCTTTCCTTGTGTGTGGAGGTAATGATTTAGTGGTGTGGGGAGTGATGACTGTCAGAGGGCCTGGCATGGCACTGTCTCAGGCTGTCATACATCTTACCCCACACCAGACCAGAGAGGGGGAGTGAGGGGAAGGGGTGAGGAGTTTGGAGAGAGGACAGAAGGGGGGGTAACCACCATCGTTTATGGAGACCATTTCTCAGAGCCCCACTCTCCAGCCAACTTCACAGGATATATTGGACAGATCAACACTACATTTCTCCATCAGCCGTCCCCCCTTTTATTTTTACTCTTTTTCACGCTCTCCCCATTCACTTTCCAACATGGCAAGCCTGAAGCCCAGCTCCAGAGAGGTGTAAAAGTAATACCATGTCAACAAGTGCCTCTCACTCTGACCGATATTACACACACACACACACACACACACACACACACACAACGGAAGTGCAGTCAATCATCTGAAAAAAGACCGTGAAACACATACACTTTTCCACCAGCCGTGCCAACAAAAGTCCAAGCACAGCAAACCAACACCTGGTAATGACTGTCCCTCCACATCCTTACCTGAAGACACACTATTATAAAATAGGAGGCTGCTTTAACAAGGACATTATTTTTCATTTGATGCAGGTTGATGTAGGATTCCACTGTCCTGCAACGATCATTTAAGACCAGGACTTGAACCTGCCTGCAGTGCCAGCCTGTGTTATTACCATACAAACTGGAGAGACATACATTTGATGGCTGTTTAACTGGCTGAGAAGTAGAGGCTGTTAAAACCAGAATGTGCCCACTTGTTCAAAAACATTTCATAGGCAGCCTCACCCAGACGTGTTAAAAGGAGTAAAGTAAAAGTAAAAATTATTTAAAAGAAAACAGAGAAAATGTGTGAAGGAAGAGAGGCTTGACTTAAGTGGTAAGATAGACCCCAAAGTGCCCTTTTCACTGCTTAAACTCTCTACCTCTCTAAACTGGAGCTGGGGGCAGAGAGCGAGTGAGAGAGAGAGAGAAAGAGAACATGTAGAGAGTTTGGATCATAAGGGGAGGAAAAAGGTGGAGAAAAGGGAGAATAAGTGTAGTGAGAGAAAGTCTCCACCTTTTTCCACAAATTGAGTTCATTTGATAGTTATCTTCATACTTTTTATCTAATGAACTGTCTTTAACTGCTATGACAAGATTGTTGTACCTGTAAACTGCATGGCAATAAAGCATATTTTACCTTTTTGAGAGAGAGAGCGAGAGAAGAAGGAGATCGAGGAGACAAAGTAGGAGCATGTGGAGTGTGTCAGGCAGAGCGAGAGAAAGAGAGAGAGAGTGGAGGAGCCCAGCCCAGTTGCCTGGGGAGAAAACGGCTCTGCAGTTGCTGACTCAGGACTCTCTTTGTTTCACTGCGCTCTCTCTCCCTCGCCTGCTCTCTCTCTCTCTCTCCCTCTGGTGTGTAACCCCCCCACATCTGCTGTTTTTCCATGCAGCTCTCCTCTCTCTCTTTCTTTCTTTCCCCCTGTCCCACTCGTGCAGCCTGCCCTCTCACTTTTAGTGACATTTTCGCCATCTGTATTCCGCTAACCATCATGTGATGAAAACCGATAAAGCAGAAAATACTAATACATCTACAATAGTTTTCTCTGCCCTTTTCATGCTCTACTAAGAGCACTTCAGGACTCGAACCAGCGTTAAGTTTAGAGGCTTTTTATATCGCTCCAGCAGCAGGGAGAGTTTCCAGGCCAGCCATTGGCAGCCAGGCAGGGCACACGGGAGTGGTACAGCCTGGAGAATAGAGACTGATACTTTATAGGGAGGGAGGGAGAAACACAGATGCCAGCCTTACAGGGTCTAAGCTGACAGGGCCTCACAGGGAACCTAAAGTCACATACCTTCCCCAGAGAGAAAGATAAAACTGAGGGAATATGAGTGGTGGGATAAGTAGTGAGTTAGGAGAAAGATAGAAGCCAGGGAAAATGGATGAGAGAAAAGAGAGCGACCCAGGGGTGGGGATGAGGAGTAAAAAAACGTGGATTGATAGCAGTCTTGTAGAAAAACTGAAAGAGAGAGATGCTGCTTATAAACAGGGCAAGGTGACCAGGAACAATAGTTTACGCAGATTGATCAAGATGGCGAAACACAAGTATAGGGACAAAGTGGAGGAGAAATTCAGCAGGTTGGATACAAGGCCTGTGTGGCAGAGGCTCCTAGTGATTACGGATTAAAAGAAGAAAGCCAGCCACATCGCAGTCACCAACGCCACCCTACCGGAGAAGCTAAACACCTTTTACTCATGATTCGAGCAATATGACCCTGAGCTGCAGAGAGCCCCTGATGACAATGTGGGCTACACACTCGCAGTCTCTACTGAGGACGTATGTAAGTCATTCAAACGTGTTAACCCTCGCTAGGCTGTCGGGTCAGACGGCATCCCTAGCCATGCTCTCAGAGCATGTGCAGACCAGTTGGATGTTGTGTTCTCTATCTAGCTCAGGCCGCTATACCCACCTGCTTCAAGATGTCCACTCTCATCCCTGTGCCCAAGAAACCGACCAGTAGCACTCTCTTCCATCATCTTCAATTTGCCTACCGCCCTGACAGATCCACGGAAGACGCAATCACCATTGCACTGAACACTGCCCTTACTAACCTGGACAAAAGGAATGCATACAGTTGAAGTCGGTAGTTTACATAAACACCTCCAACCTAAGTGTTTCAACCACTACGTTGTGCATGACACAAGTCATTTTTCCAACAATTTTTTACAGACAGATTATTTCACTTATAATTCACTGTATCACAATTCCAGTGGGTCAGATGTTTACATACACTAAGTTGACTGTGCCTTTAAACAGCTTGGAAAATTCCAGAAAATTATGTCATGGCTTTAGAAGCTTCTGATGTCAATTGGAGGTGTACCTGTGGATGTATTTCAAGGCCTACCTTCAAACACAGTGCCTCCTTCTTTGACATAATGGTAAAATCAAAAGAAATCAAGACCTCAGGAAAAAAGTTGTAGACCTCCACAAGTCTGGTTCCTCCTTGGGTGCAATTTCCAGATGCCTGAAGGTACCACGTTCATCTGTACAAACAATAGTATGCAAGTATAAACACCATGGGACCACGCAGCCGTCATACCGCTCAGGAAGGAGACGCCTTCTGTCTCCTAGAGATGAACGTACTTTGGTGCGAAAAATGCTAATCAATCCCAGAACAACAGCAAAGGACCTTGTGAAGATGCCTTGAGGAAACGGGTACAAAAGTATCTATATCCACAGTAAAACGAGTCCTATATCAACATAACCTGAAAGGCCACTCAGCAAGGAAGAAGCCATTGCTCCAAAACCGTCATAAAAAAGCCAGACTACGGTTTGCAACTGCACATGGAGACAAAGATCGTACTTTTTGGAGAACTGTCCTCTGGTCTGATGAAACAAAAATAGAACTGTTTGGCCATAATGACCATCGTTATATTTGGAGGAAAAAGGGGAAGGCTTGCAAACTGAAGAACACCATCCCAACCGTGAAGCACAGGGGTGGTAGCATCATGTTGTGGGGGTGCTTTGCTGCAGGAGGGGCTGGTGCACTTCACAAAATAGATGGCATCATGAGGAAGGACAATTATGTGGATATATTGAAGCAACATCTCAATACATCAGTCAGGAAGTTAAAGCGGGGTCGCAAATGGGTCTTCCAAATGGACAATGACCCCAAGCATACTTCCAAAGTTGTGGCACAATGGCTTAAGGATAACAAAGTCAAGGTATTGGAGTGGCCATCACAAAGCCCTGACCTAAATCCTATAGAAAATTTGAGGACAGAACTGAAAAAGTGTGTGCGAGCAAGGAGGCCTACAAACCTGGCTCAGTTACACCAGCTCTGTCAGGAGGAATGGGCCAAAATTCACCCAACTTATGGGGAAGCTTATGGAAGGCTAAGTTTGACCCAAGTTAAAGAATTTAAAGGCAATGCTACCAAATATATATTTTTTTTTTCTCCCCAATTTCGTGGTATCCAATTGGTAGTAGTTACGGTCTTGTCTCAAGATGCGAAGGTTGAGAGCCATGCGTCCTCCGAAACACAACCCAACCTAGCCACACTGCTTCTTGACACAACGCACATCCAACCTGGAAGCTAGCCGCACCAATGTGACGGAGGATACACCGTACACCTGGCGACCTGGTCAGTGTGCACTGCGCCTGGCCCGTCACAGGAGTCGCTAGTGCGCGATGAGACAAGGATATCCTTGCCGGCCAAACCCTCCCTAACCCGGATGACGTTGGGCCAATTGTGAGTCGCCCCATGGACCTCCCGGTCGCGGCCGGCTGCGGCTGGGCTCGAACCCAGAATCTCTGGTGGCACAGCTAGCACTGCGATGCCTTAGACCACTGCGCCACCCGGGAGGCTTCCCAAATATGAATTGATTGCATGTAAACTTCTGACCCACTGGGAATGTGATGAAAGAAATATAAGCTGAAATAAAGCATTCTCTCTACTATTATTCTGACATTTCACATTCTTAAAATAAAGTGGTGATCCTAACTAAAACAGGCAATTTTTACTCTGATTAAATGTCAGGAATTGTGAAAAACTGAGTTTAAATGTATTTAGCTAAGGTGTATATAGACTTCCGACTTCAACTGTATGTGAGGATGCTGTTCATCGACTACAGCTTGGCCTTCAATACCATAGCGCCCTATGAGCTCATTACAAAGCTCACGGCCCTGGGTCTGAACTCCTCCCTATGCAACTAGGTCCTGGACTTCCCGACGGGCCGCCCCCAGGTGGTGAAGGTAGGCAACATTACCTCCTCGACACTGATTCTCAACATGGGGGCCCCACAAGGGTACGTCTTCAGTCCCCTCCTGTATTCCCTGTATACCCACGAGTGAGTGGCTTCACATAGTTCCAACGCCATCATCAAGTTTGCTGACAATACAATAGCAGTAAGCCTGATTTCCAATAACAGGGAGGAGGTAGGCACTCTGATGGCGTGGTGCCAGGTAAACAACCTCTCCCTCAACATTAGCAAAACAAAAAGAGCTGATTGTGGACTTCAGGAGGAATCAACAGCGCCGCCGTGGAGACGGCCAAGTTCTCAGAGAAGCTGAAATGCTCTAACCACATGGACACTGTGGTGAAGAAGGCATGACAGCGAATCGTCAACCTCAGGATGCTGAAGAAATTAGGCCTGTCCCCAAGGGCCCTCACAGTGTTGTACAGGAGCACCATCGAGAGCATACTGTCGGGGTGACTCACAGCCTGGTACGGAAACTTCACCACCGCAGACCACAGGGCTCTTCAGAGGGTGATACGTGCAGCCAAAAGCACCATTGGGTGCACACTGCCTGCCCTACAGGACACCAACAACACCCGGTGTCGCAGGAAGGCCAATAACGTCATCAGGGACCCAAGCCACGCCCTGTCCTCAATAGTTTCTACCCCCAGACCATCAGGCTGCTGAATAGCCACCACTAGTCAGCTACCTGTGTCCCCCTCCCCCTGCTACTCCCCCTATTGACATTTCACCCCCACACCCCATCAACGGTCACTTACCTTAAATGCTGCTCCCCCCCACTGACTTTTTCTCTGCCCCCACCCCAACGACACTCATCACTGTTGCAGTTGTTAATATGTACTGTATATTCTAGATTTTTGATTATAATAATTGGTATTGTTTTTATTTCACTTGGTCGCCACACACCCACAATGGTCGTGCTGTTCCCCCTATGGTCACCCCTCCCCCACCCCCTAAACACTCTTTTCACCCTAATGGACATTTGTTTTTTTCATCAATGCTACAGTTATGATGTATATAGTGTTATTTCTATTTGTTTTTTATTTATTTATTACCATTTTCATTATTTTATTTAACTTAATCCTGCATGTTGGAGCTCGGCGACTAAGATATTCACTGTACCCTGCAATCACACCTGCAACCCTGTACATGTGACTATTAAACACTGTGAAACTGAGGAGAGGAATGAGAGAGAGAGCAGGATGGGACACACAGGTCAGACTAGACTGACCCTGACCTCATAGGATTCTCCACATCACACCATGTTACACTAAAAACCCTCCTACAACGTTTCCAAATGCTATCAGAACCCATTGTATGGAGTGTTTTCTGTGTAGTTATGTGAGCCAACACACTGAATTCTTATCAGGCAGAAAAATCACAGCTGGAGACATTAAATCAATAAATCATTGATTACATTGATTTGGGACCTTTTGCGTGTCGCACAAAATATCATCTGCATTACACCAGATACCAGTGGTTTTACACTCCAAATCATGACCCCCTCCTCTTCAGAACAACACTGCAATCGTGAGCTATAAATTTGACGACTTATCTCCTATGGCTGTGTGAGTGGAGCAGGCAGATGTTATGGGCGTGGAGAGGGAGCCTCAGACTTTCCTTTTTCCAGTGTGTGTGTTGTGTGTGTGTCAGGTGGTAGGAAACAGATTTAGGATACATTCTGACTTCATGTCATTACATGTAACAGCGCTGTTTCAGATGAGGTCAAATAGATCGGCAAATAGCAGCTTTAAGAAGCCATCAGCCGCTCCTGATTAAGTATAGGCTTTCTATAGCAGGCCAGCCATTGGTTTTGGCTAATTAGTGGAGTGAAGGGTTCCTGGTTGCTGGACTGGGCCAGAGCTGGGCCACGTCTTCAGTCCCGACCACACCGCGGGATCAGCAGGTATTAATAGCCCAACGATTGTTCTGGACATTTCAATTAAGGCCTGAAACAAGACCCAACAGGACACAGAGTCTGGTGTGTGTGTGTGTTCGGTTTTTTAGTAAGCTGGAATGGGGGTAGGAACGTCATCATCAGTCTGTATTTGTTATTCTGACAAATTAGTCGAACACACACACATACGCGCACAGTCACACATACTCACACAGTCACACACACACACACTAACAGGGTCTATGATAGTGTCTGTGTACCGATCTGCAGATTAGAAGGAAAGACGGAGAAAAAGAAGAGAAGTGAGGGAGAAAGAGGAGTGAGAGAGGGGAGAAAGAGGAGTGAGAGAGGGGAGAAAGGGAGAGAGAGAGGGGAGAAAGGGAGAGAGAGAGGGGAGAAAGAGGAGGGAGAGAGGGGAGAAAGAGGAGGGAGAGAGGGGAGAAAGGGAGAGAGGGGAGAAAGAGGAGGGAGGGAGGGGAGAAAGAGGAGGGAGGGAGGGGAGAAAGAGGAGGGAGAGAGGGGAGAAAGAGGAGGGAGGGAGGGGAGAAAGAGGAGGGAGAGAGGGGAGAAAGAGGAGGGAGAGAGGGGAGAAAGGGGAGGGAGAGAGGGGAGAAAGGGGAGGGAGAGAGGGGAGAAAGAGGAGGGAGAGAGGGGAGAAAGAGGAGGGAGAGAGGGGAGAAAGAGGAGGGAGAGAGGGGAGAAAGAGGAGGGAGAGAGGGGAGAAAGGAGGGAGGGGAGAAAGAGGAGGGAGAGAGGGGAGAAAGAGGAGGGAGAGAGGGGAGAAAGGGGGAGAGAGGGGAGAAAGAGGAGGGAGAGGAGGGAGAGATGGGAGAAAGAGGAGGGAGAGAGGGGAGAAAGGGGGAGAGAGAGGAGAAAGGGGGAGAGAGAGGAGAAAGGGGGAGAGAGAGGAGAAAGGGGGAGAGAGAGGGAAGGCAAAAGAAAGAGAGAGGGGAGGGAAGGAGAGAGGGCACAATGAGTCACACTTGTTAGTGAGTGTCACAGTGTCAGGGATCGTGACAGAGTCCAGACGCTAGACACCAGCTGCAGTGCCTCGTAAATAGACTGCTGTCTCGCAGGCACATTGGAGTGCATGTATGGATGCGCGCACGCAGGCACGCAGGCACACACAAACACACACATATCCACAGACAGACTCACTTCTTGTGCTCAAATCCAGTTAAAGTGCCAGAATCCAACGTCAGCCATGCCTAAAGAGGAGAGGGGGTGGGGACTTACAAGATCCTTATTCAAGCCAATAGAACACCATATTTCCAAATGATCAACAATCCATAAAAAAAGCCCATGAGAAGAAGTGATCAAGTTCAGCCCAGGACTGACATTGAGACTAGCCCCAACACGTGTGTCTGTATCGGTGCATCTGTGTGGCTCAGTATCTGTGCGTCTAGTGCGCGCGCGTTTGTAATGGGGTATTCCCCCTTCTCCCAGCCCTGTGATAATGAGGGGGGGTAATGTGCTTCATCTGTCCCAGGGGGGGAGTCTTGCTGGAGGTTAGGGGTTAAACGCGCTGGGCCGTTCCTGCTGAGGCAGCGCTCTGTAAAGTGCAAGGTTTCATTGTACCAGATACAGAATGAAACTCCTGCACATTAGTCACGGTAGTAACAGCAAAGATTCCTCACTGTGCTTAACTCCTTCTGCACCGCAGCCCAACTACAGCCAGATACAGGCAAGGATGCAACAGTTACCATGCACGCACGTACTGTAACTCAACATACACATCAAATGTGCATGAGACTGAAAGCAAGGGCCGCTGGGCCGATGGAACACGGGATCAGATTCATCAGCTCATCAAGGAGGAGTCACGAAGTGACTTCTGAGTGGCCTTTTCTCTTTCTCTCCTCTCTTTGTTTCTCTTCTTCCTCAGTCTTCTTCTCCATGGTGTTGAGCAACCCTCCCACGGCGGGCCAGGGCCGGGCTACAGTATACACTACACTCTCTCTCTGTGGCCTGGGAGGAGCTGAGGAGGTGGTGAAGGTAAACAGACCCTTACCCCAGTTAGTTAGAGTTACTGTATGCATCATCATCATCAGAGAGCGAGAGAGAGCCTCAGTCAACTTCACCACAAGACACAGAGTGGCGCAATGACAGACAGACTAGCAACGTCGACAAACTCATAACACAGAGACACAATTGTCATTGTGAAGAAAGGTGATTTAGGTTCCTTATTCGACACAATTACACCCGCTCACAGAGTTTCTGTGGTCTCAGTAGTCCTAACAATCTTCTTGGATTTGTGTACTCAAAAAAACAAGCAATATTTACAGTGTGAAACGAAGATAGTGCTTATTACTGTACTCTTGCTGCAATCTTGTTTCTGACTCATAACCCCCAAAAAGCAACAGGCTTTGACTGGATAGCGTCCTACTGAGGGTTCAAGTCAGAAGACCAAGATGGCTTCTGTCCTCTCCACATCTACTTTCCTTCATCCACACTGATCTGTAACAACTAGACAAGTGAAAGAGAATACCCTTGAAAACACACACACACACACACACACACACACAAACTCTTTCATAACCTCGGTGTTGTGTAGACATCTGCGTTGGCTCAGAGTATCTCTCCAGACCATTTGTTCGGTGCAAAAAAAAAAACGCAATTTGATCCTAATTAGATCAAAATGTACACTGTAGCATGAAATACGTGGTGATCAGTACAGAGGACCAGAGACTTGTGCTGTTTGTTTTCATTAGGCCACGTCTCATAGAACAATACACTGACATTTCTATTCTAACTAAACAATAAACCCTGCTGAGACTCCACATGTTGTTTCTGGCCATACGCTGAAGAATAACAAAACAACAATTATAAACTGGCCGATTTGGGCCCTGAATACTGATTGGCTGACAGCCATGGTATATCAGACCGTATACCACGGGTATAACAAAACATTTATTTTTACTGCTCTAATTACGTTGGTAACCAGTTTATAATATCAATAAGGAACATCGGGGTTTGTGGTATATAGTCAATATACCACGGCTAATATACCTCTGCGTTGCGTCGTGCCTAAGAACAGCCCTTAACCGTGGTATATTGGCAATATACCACTCCCCCTCGGGCCTCTCTCATTACAAGTCCACTTACTATCAACAGCACTATCAGCACCAGGTATTAATACGAACAAGTGACAGGGACTAGTAAGGGAGGTATACCGAGAGACTCACGCCATGCATTCACCATCTATTTCCACACACTAGGGAAGAGACAGAGGACCTCTTACAGAACCAGGTTTGTCACACTGAAACACACACAGTGACAGTACACAGAGGTGTGTGGGGGATTGGCAGAGGACAGGGGTGGGGTGGGGTGTGAGGGGAGCCCTTACCCCGGGCTTGTCACAGAGATGCAGGCTGTTGAAGGAGTCCACTGCGAACACCTCCCCATCCGGAGACCAGGACATGGAGGTCACAGGGTAGTCATGTGACGAGGACGTGTAGAGCAGACGACCATAGCTGTTCCACACCTGAGAGAGAGAGAAGGAGGGAGACGACGGAAGGAGGGGGAGCGAGCGAGAGAGAAGTGGGAGAAGGAACAGGGTCAATTACACAGTGTTGTGACTGTGTGATGCACACATTATAACATAGACAATCATTTTTGTATCACGGGACACACTTGACCTTGTATTTACAGTCCTCTCCACTTGACAGTATCAGGTCATTCACAGAGTTCCAGTCAGTCTTCAGAATGGACCCATCATGGGACTTCCACTGGGGAGAGGAATGGATGGAGGGAGCGAGGAACAAGGGAGAGAGGAGAGAGCAGAGAGAGAGCAGATGTTTATGCAAGAGCAGGGATATTCTCCAAACACAACCAATACAATCAGGATCGCACCTCAGTTAACCAGTCCCAGGCTCTGCCCCACACCTGAGAGACAGAGGCAGGGAAAGAAAGAGAGAGAGGGGGGAAGGGGGGGTAGATGGGGAGAAGGGGAGAGAGGTTGAATGAGAGAGGGGGGAAGGGGGGGTAGATGGGGAGAAGGGGGGGTAGATGGGGAGAAGGGGATAGAGGTTGAATGAGAGAGGGGGGCCCAGGTCCATATCAATATACTACCCGCTGGGCTGCAGGCTAATATGACTCAGAGTTGTTTTGTTGTCAAGGACAAGCAGGAGAAGACTGCAGGGAGAGTTCACACACAGGAGACATGATAAACCAAATACAGGGGAGAGGAGAGGGTTCTTATCAGAAGGAGCATAGAGGACAAGAAGAGAGAGAGCTAGAGCTGAAGGTCGAGCGTGGTGCTCTCTCTGACAGCCTCCCAGTCTGCTCTGTGTTAATGTAATAGCGTGGACTTGGCTCTAATTGGAAACAGGGCAGAGCCTTCACAGGTCGCCACGGGGACGAGATCACACACACGACCCCGTCAGAGACCCCATTACATCTCTGTAATACACACACTAACTAACTCACACACCCCAGCGTTCGCCAAGTGACTTACTGACACATCCTGATGTGCTGCTTATTGTTCAGCATACTGAATGGGACTGGGGAAAATCTTCAGAATAGTTTCCCCTTCAAAAATTCAGGAAGGGTTGGACAGTCACACACGTCAATGCTCATGAGATGTATCGACCAACAGATAACCAGAGGCATGTGCCATAAAAGGAGGACAAGAGGAGTCAACTCAGTCATTATCTCCTTTCTCCTCCTACCATGTGAAGGTTATCACTACAACTCCTGATCTTCACCCCCCCGCCTCCCCAAACCCCTCTCCCTCCCACGGGTCTGTCTCTCCCAGAGGGAGCAGGGGGGTGAGGTGAGGGGGTTATAGGAGTTGGGGGATGGGGTCACAGAGTTGTGCAGGGGGCTTCTCCATATACAGCCAGCTGTTGCTCTGCTCAGGGGGGGTGAAGGGGTGGTGAGGTGAGAGGGGTGAAGGGGGGAACACTAAACCCTCTGGTGTTTACTCAGGGTCCCAGGCACAATTCAGTGCCAAAAAGAACAATAAACAATGTACATGAACAAGGAAAATACTCACTGTAGTGCAAGGTCTTCAATCCCTACACACACAGTCACACTTACAGTACCTGTTGGACCTTGGCGCTGGGTTGCAGGGGCCTGATTATCAGCAGTCTGCCTGACGTGTACAGGATCCTATCAGAGTCCGGGCTCCAGGCCACCGAGTATACAGGAGACCCTGAGAGAGGCACACACACACACACACACACACACACACACACACACACACACACACACACAGCAGGAGAGGTGAGGAATCACACTGCTGAGCAATGTTCTTTTTTTTTTTCTTTACCTTTATTTAACCAGGCAAGTCAGTTAAGAACAAATTCTTATTTTCAATGACGGCCTAGGAACAGTGTGTTAACTGCCTGTTCAGGGGCAGAACGACAGATTTGTACCATGTCAGCTCGGGGATTTGAACTTGCAACCTTTCGTTACTAGTCCAACGCTCTAACCACTAGGCTACCCTGCCGCCCAATGTGATTAAACAATAACTTTTATAATAGTATTTTCATAACACAACCATTAAAAATGAAAACTGAAACTTGTTTAAGGCCATTTCCCAGTTGCATCTCCTCCTCAAATAGCGTGACATATAATAAAGTCATTCTGTCAGTAGAAGATCCACTACTCTGGTTTCATGAAAGCATTGACTAGCTATCAGACAGAGTTTGCCTCGAGGCAGTCCTTATCAAATAGGGAGAAGTGCTTGGTATGCCTTACAAACACAGAGACGGAGACACTGCAGTAGCTGGAGGAGATTGCATTTCTAATTTCTACACCACACCAGTGTCATACTTACTCTGAGGGTTCACTTCGTACAGCCTGTAGGAATGGGATTTAGTATGTAAAGCTTGCTTCAATCCTGCAGACCTGGCTATGTGTCACAGCAAGACAGCTGAGCGTTAAGAGAAACCTGCCTAAAACGTGTGTGTGTGTGTGAGTGAGAGAGGGAGAAAGAGAGAGGCAGGCTGACATTTAACCCTGCTCCAGGTGCTTGCGGTTTCTCACAAATGCTAAGAGGTCACATGATTGCGGGCTGACAATGAGAGACGGCTGAGACGAGTTCTCTCTGCCCCCCCCCCCCCCCCCCCCCTCTCTTTCTCCCCCTCTCCCACACAAATGGGACACGGTTACATCATCGCACTCAAGACTCACAACAATGGCCCCCAGCTGTACCTGTGACTCCTGCAGTGTGTGTGTGTGTGTGTGTGTGTGTGTGTGTGCGCACATGTGTGTCTGCATAAGGGGGAGCAGCACCTGCACAGAATGCATCTGCAGTGTGGATGAGGTGTCTACACCTGTTAGGAGACACCACCAGTTCCTCCATGCGCTCTACAAATTTGTACGTGCAACAGCGGCTGTGCAGCTCACTCCCTCTCAAGCCTGTCCAGTCAATGCCATGGTTCACAATCACAACAGCACAGACGGACACATTAAACAGAGGACTGAGGGAGAAATAGAGCCCGTTCATTTGGCAGAATGCATCCACTCCACATCAATGCAGAAATGTTGAGAACACTGAAGATATTTCAAATGGCAGAATGAATCAATTAATAAGAGACCCATCTGCATGTGAGTACTGGATAGAGAGATTTATCATTAAGAGTCTTTTTTATAGATTTTAATAAAACTCCACTCCAATAAACCTTTAAAACTTTATGGTGCTTTTAATAAAAATGGAACTGGAGGATTGGCTGCAATTTCAACTGTATCCAGCAGCATTACACCCTAATAGTCCAACACACACACACACACACACACACACACACACACACACACACACACACACACACACACACACACACACACACACACACACACACACACACACACACACACCTCTCCCTCTGCCAGATTGTCATCTTAAATCATCTGGCTGGACTAAATCACTGTTAACACAAAGGCCATCTTTCAAATCATCGCACCGGCCTAGTTTACAGCAGTTTCAAATACACACAGACACACACTGTACGCACACACACAAATCCCGACTGTGGAAGTAAATTTGAAAGTCAAAAAATTGTAAGAACATGAGGCATATCCTGGAGTGCTTCAAACTGTATTAGTCTATCTATATGTACGGTGACGACATTATCTAGGTTACTATATAACCTCTGTTCTCAGAGCTGTCTAATGGCAGCGCATCATGCTCCACTTGGGGTCAACCAAAAGCTCAGTTTAAGCAGAGAAACTTTTGTGTCATGGCACAGAGGGAAGGGCTCCCTGAATACACATGAACAGTATAGTACCCCTCTGTGACAAGCCTTTTCCCTTTTCATCAGATCCCTTTTTCTCTCTCTCTCTCTCTCATCCAGTGAGGTGCCCTCAAAAGCAGAAGAGGCCTTAATGAACACTGCGGTCTGTGTGTGAGAATATAATTGGAGGCTGTGTTGCCTTATGTTTACAAAATGTCCACCAGTGCAGTCTATCTCTCTGTAACTCACGTGGCTGTGTTCATGGGTTTGACCTCATTACATCTGTCCCAGGCCCGGCCCAAGCCACAGCAGCAGCAGGTCCTCTGACTGGGCACACCAGAGTGTGAGAGAACTACCGACGGCTTGAGAAAGCACCAGGGTGACACACTCAGCCCCTATGATTAATAGCGTGCATCCTCATTCACACATGGATAGTGAAATAACATCCTAGTTCCAAATTGAGATTTCAAAATTAGTTCAGTGATTCATTCAATAAGTACAGTGATTAATTCAGTGAAAGCCAATATCAATATACATGTTGTGTGTAAAAGCACATTCAGTACTTGGACTGGTTCTGTCAGAGAGTAACAGAACCACCTGTAGGTGACTTTACAGACAGGGACATGGCTGATCTGAGTTCAGCAATGGTACAGTACAAGACCTGACATGTTAGTGTTAACCAATCAGCACCAGCAGGCGTCCACATGCTTCCCATCCAAAACAGTTTGTGCATATATTATGATGACATTTTGGGATGTTTAAGTTCGATTTGGTCTTCAGCGAGGGTTTTGTCGACTGTTCATGCACACAACATTTTTTCCTTGAGGCAAACCGAAGTCAGTAGACGAAGTCTATGCCCTGTTGATTGGTCAACAGTAGGGATTCTTCAATTAAGTATTTGTTGTCATTTGTTTTCATGCACATTTTTTCACTTGAGAAATACTGCACCAAACATCTTAGTTAGATGTAAAATTGCGCGACTAAAATGTCCTTGGAATATACGTCAAAATAATTACAGATTTCTTGAGTTATTGTGGGATTCATTCTGACTATTTTGAGGAAGCGTATGCTGGCTATGGCATATGAAAAAGGACAAACAGAACTATTGCCGCAAAGGTATTTTAAGGGAGTATGCGAGCACAGTTGTTCAGTTCGACTAGGCGCCAGCTGAACCGAAGCATGCTGACAACACCGGGCTGGAAGATTAGCATACACACACACACACGCTCACATACACCTCTTCACACAGAGAGAGTGCAATGCTGGCTCTACACTGTGGAGCAACTGCACCACAAAAACTACAGGGCCCCATTCTGACAAAACAGGAAATTGTTAAAAGGGACAATATTGGTGGCTGCATTTGTTTCAAGACAAAGTGTGGCTATGCACTATGAGTCTGCTGCACTCCACATTTGTTTTGAAATACAGTCATTTCTGAGCTGAGTGTTTGAAAGGATAGTTTGAAACTTTTTTTCCTAGTAATCTTACCTGGCCAAGGTGGACCTCAGCATGCCACTCTTAGACCAGATCTTGACTTGCCCGTCCTCCCCAGCTGAGGAAACAACATCAACAATCTAAGTTACAACCTGCGGCAATTATAACAAACTTGTTACTGAGCAGCGTATTACATTTTAGTGTTCTTGTTGTGTGTGTTTATTACCCTGTGTATCCCTCACCTGTGATGAGAGCGGTCTCGTCGTAGTTCCATCTCCTGGCTAACACAGCTCCTTTGTGGGCCTCCGCACTCTTCTCAATACGGCCCATCTTAAGAGGCCAGGTGGAGCTTACCTACAGACGGACAACAGAACCGACAGGTAGAAGACAGGTACAGTCCATTAGATATGAAGGAAATATACTGTCTAAACGGTCTCTCCATTTCTAAATCTCACTTGAGAGGCAACAGTCAAAATTCACGATAAAAGCACATGGCATGATGTGAGGAGAGTTAATAAATACAAAAGACTAGGAATATAGGCACTCGGCCTCACACATAAACAAACAAACTGAGATAAACACACAGAATTGTAACCCATAGAGTCAGGTTCCAATAAGTAATGCCTTTTGTTCCACTGTCCTGGTTGGTAGCTACCTCCCGAAGACATGTTTTTTTTTTACACAAGACGGAAGAATGAAAGCAAAGTCTCTCTGCTGCTTAAATGAAACAGTTTCCTATCTGCTAGAGACGGGGAGCGATCAGGCATGGAGACAGTTATCAAAGACACTAGCCTACCATATACTTTGTGGTGGTGCGTATTAAAAAATACAGAGTGTTCTATGTCATTTCTGGTTGCCTAAAACTGCAAATCAGCATGATGCTTCTCTCTCCAGTTTCTATATTTGGATGTCCTAACAAATGTGAATGTCGCCGACCCAGAAAAACAGGTAGTGTGTATATGACCACGCTGTATTAAAAGGACGCTTAGAATTAAAATAGCCTTTTAAAAACGTCAATTCTATTAAAGACCCGACTGTTAAACACCACATTCAAACTGCTCCCAGCATTTGCTCTGTCTGTCAGTACTATGAACCAAAACCATTTTTGACATATCGCCTCAGACAGAGGCCCACGCACCAAATGAGGTTGGAGAAAGCCACAAAAGTTACTATAGATTTTCCCCACCCACCAAAGCTATACATCTGTGGCTTCTATTGAACCATTTCATAGCAATGTGAAGTTTCACTGACATTAAAAACAGAAACCAGAAAAATATACCGTTACAAGCTGCAGTGGAGCATTTTGCCAATCCACCCCAACATGTTGAGGTTGCTGTGCATTAGGATATAGGACTATTACACCAAAAACATATACACTGCCTCTCCATAGAGGAGACCAATGACTTGCTCTAAAAAGTAGTCGATTGTGACAATATTACCTATATGATGACTATAATCATTCTGTACCAGAAAGACAGATGCAAACATTTTCATGACTACATGGTCTGCCAGGGAAAATTGTTGCTTCAGTTTGTGGGTGTGTTTATGCAACCCTACACTGCCATTAACATTGTGACCACACGTCGCCTGCCATCGCCGCACATCTCCACTCTGTGTGTTTAGAGCTGATATAGACAGAGCCCTCTGCAAGGAATCAGGTTTGAGGACTTAGCGAGGTAACTTTTGTCATCTCTGAGTTCAACTTGGGATAACCGGTACCACGAAGGTGGCTCACCATTTAGCCAGGTACATTTCTATGACAATGAATCCTTCAGAACTAACCTGATCCGGGCAGGCTAACTCAGGGCTAACTCCATTTATCCTGAATGAAGTGTCTGAGCCATGAGTTGAGGACCAATGAAATCAGATACCATCCCTCTCGCAAAGATTGTGTCATCATCCTCTTCATCTGAGGAAGACGGCAGATCAAATATTTGATTCAAATGTTTTTTCGCGTGTAAAAAAGTAATGCTAAAATATATATCGCATTACACATTTAGTAGACGGCATTTGCTTTCCAAACTAAAGACTCTGACCATGAGAAACAAGATTCTCTGGTCTGATAAATGCCAAGCGTCAATGGCACCATCCTTACAGTGAAGCATGTTGGTGTCAGCATCATGCTGTGGGGTGGATGTTTTTCAGTGGCAGGGACTGGGAGACTAGTCAGGATCGAGGCAAAGATGAACGGAGCAAAGTACAGAGAGACCCTTGATGAAAACCTGCTCCAGAGTGCTCAGGACTCAGACTGGGACGAAGGTTCACCTACAAACGACCCAAGGCACACAGCCAAGACAAATCAGGAGTGGCTTCGGTACAAGTCTCTGAATGTCCTTGAGTGGCCCAGCCAGAGCCTGGACTTGAACCCGATCGAACATCTCTGGAGAGACCTGAAAATAGCTGTGCAGCAACGCTCCCCATCCAACCTGACAGAGCTTGAGAGGATATGCAGAGAAGAATGGGAGAAACTCCCGAATACAGGTGTGCCAAGCTTATAGCATCATACCTAATAAGACTCAAGGCTGTAATCGCTGCCAAAGGTGCTTCAACAAAGTACTGAGTAAAGGGTCTGAATACTTATGTACAGTCGTGGCCAAATGTTTTGAGAATGACACAAATATGAATTTTCACAAAGTTTGCTGCTTCAGTGTCTTTAGATATTTTTGTCAGATGTTACTATGGAATACTGAAGTATTGACAATTACATGAAGTTGATGCAAAGAGTCAATATTTGCAGTGTTGACCCTTCTTTTTCCTCTGCAATCCGCCCTGGCATGCTGTCAATTAACTTCTGGGTCACATCCTGACTGATGGCAGCCCATTCTTGCATAATCAATGCTTGGAGTTTGTCAGAATTTGTGGGGTTTTGTTCTTCCACACGCCTCTTGAGGATTGACCACAAGTTCTCAATGGGATTAAGGTCTGGGGGTTTCCTGGCCATGGACCCAAAATATCAATGTTTTGTTCTCTGAGCCACTTAGTTATCACTTTTGCCTTATGGCAAGGTGCTCCATCATGCTGGAAAAGGCATTATTCGTCACCAAACTGTTCCTGGATGGTTGGGAAAAGTTGCTCTTGGAGGATGTGTTGGTACCATTCTTTATTCGTGGCTGTGTTCTTAGGCAAAGTGTGAGTGAGCCCTCTCCCTTGGCTGAGCAGCAACCCCACACATGAATGGTCTCAGGATGCTTTACTGTTGGCATGACACAGGACTGATGGTAGCGCTCACCTTGTCTTCTCCGGACAAGCTTTTTTCCGGATGTCCCAAACAATTGGAAAGGGGATTCATCAGAGAAAATGACTTTACCCCAGTCCTCAGCAGTCCAATCCCTGTACCTTTTGCAGAATATCAGTCTGTCCCTGATGTTTTTTCTGGATAGAAGTGGCTTCTTTGCTGCCCTTCTTGACACCAGGCCATCCTTCAAAAGTCTTCGCCTCACTGTGCATGCAGATGCACTCACACCTGCCTGCTGCCATTCCTGAGCAAGCTCTGTATTGGTGGTGCCCCGATCCCGCAGCTGAATCAACTTTAGGAGACGATCCTGGCGCTTGCTGGACTTCTTCACAACAATTGAACCGCTCTCCCTGAAGTTCTTGATGACCCGATAAATGGTTGATTTAGGTGCAATCTTACTGACAGCAATATCCTTGCCTGTGAAGCCCTTTTTGTGCAAAGCAATGATGACGGCACATGTTTCCTTGCAGGTAACCATGGTTGACAGAGGAAGAACAATGATTCCAAGCACCACCCTCCATTTGAAGCTTCCAGTCTGTTATTTGAACTCAATCAGCATGACAGAGTGATCTCCAGCCTTGTCCTCGTCAACACTCACACCTGTGTTAACGAGAGAATCACTGACATGATATCAGCTGGTCCTTTTGTGGCAGGGCTGAAATTCAGTGGAAATGTTTTCTTGGGATTCAGTTCATTTGCATGGCAAAGAGGGACTTTGCAATGAATTACAATTCATCTGATCACTCTTCATAACATTCTGGAGTATATGCAAATTGCCATCATACAAACTGAGGCAGCAGACTTTGTGAAAATTTATATTTGTGTCATTCTCAAAACTTTTGGCCATGACTGTAAATATAATATTTCAGTTCTAAATGTAATAAATGAGCAAACACCAAATCCGACATTAACGATAAGTAATAAAATAAAGATGGCACTACTAAAAAGCTATTTCACAACATAGCCTGCTGAATTTTCAAGATATATTTTCTTTCATTTTGATTTCGACACAAATTTAAATGTGTCACTGACTCGCCCATGGATTGATGTTTCAGCATTGTTTCAAAGAGCTTGACATTTGAGTAACCACGTGCGACATACCTGTTCGAGTCAGCGGCAGGCGGATGAGCAATATTCACCTTCATAGTACGGCTGAAGCTTGACCTGGAATGTGCAGCTAACTGAAGATGGCTAGCTTTATAAAAGCCTGAGTAGATCTAACTTGCTTCGTAGTATACCACTTAACACCTGGACACACAAAGAGCCTGTCAACCAGAGACATTTCACACAAACCATGCAGTTATGTAGCTTGGGACTCATATCCTCTTTCACCTGCCTAATTCAATATCAATCTGTCTTGTTGAATAATGTGAGAAAGTATCAGTTTTAAAATTCAACATTTATTTTCTATGTTAACGGTGCCATAAACATGTTTCAGATAGCACTTTTTGGTTATCAAAATCTCTTACGAGAAAATCATTATTGGTGACTTGCCGTCAGTACTGGTGAGCACAAAGATCTCGGCCTGGGCCTGCTTCTTGCCTCCCACCGTCTTGGGGAACCAGTGCAGGTCAATGGGGAAGAGGTCCTCCTGCACCTTCACCACCAGGCTGATCTCACTGGTCAGCAGGTTCTATCTTTGGATCTGGTGGTCCTCACTGCAGGAGTACAACTCATCTGCAGTGGTCCAGCCCACACAGCTCGTTGTGTGTCCAGGTGTTAAGGAGGACAATGGTAATGTGGAAATAGATCAGTGGTTGCTGCAACATATCTCATCTTAATTACTTGAACCAGGTGTGTTCGCGTTAATCTGGGACAAACGTTTTCACACCCTGTAGACTAACTCTTCGGATCCAGGGTTGGTGGCCGCAGTAGACTCAAACACAGTGGTTGCTTTCAGCCGAATTAATGAACACAGATCCTGTATTCACCTTTCTTTGTATTGAGGTAGGTGAGATCCACACACAGATGTGATCACAAATAGCACATAGAAAATCCTTTCATCTCCATATTGGTTGCAAAAAGCCTGCCTTTAGTAAAAAGGTTCCAGTCAGACTTGGATTCAAACACTATTTGAAATCTATACTTTATCTGTGCTTGATTGAGCTTAGTGGGCTTAATGAACCATTAGAATAGTCCCAAAACTGCAAACCTGGGGCAGGGTAGAGCAAACACTAAAAATATTTGAATGCTTTCAAATAGTATTTGAACCCAGTTCTGGTGGTGCAAGGTGTACTGAATATCATGTCTCAGGCGGCCCTAGCTTTGGTCCATGGTGTTAGAGCAACGGGTACTAACCCCCTGGACCAGAAGTTGTGCCTCTTGTATGTTATTAGAGGCACAACTTCATAATATATTTTTAATTCATGATTGCTGACTGTCCATATTTTTTAAACAGAAAATACCAACAATCAAGTCAAAGCACTGTTGTAGTATCTTTCTGTCATTCACACAATTGAAAGGATATGTTTTGGTTCCTTGAGTAATGATGTCTTTAATCTCATTGTGGTGGCTAATGTGAAAGAAGTATTCAGAAAATAGGTACTTGAAAACCCTTCTGTTTACAGTGAGTGCCATCGATCATTCAAATTGGACATAATAGTGACTGTAGCTACAAAACAGACTATTAGCTTGTTATAATTAGCAAAGAAAGTAGCAAAATAGCTAGCTATTCATACTCAGTTTGCAAGTATCACTTGCTGATCTTGGTCTGGTCAAAAATAAAACTTCGTTGTCTAGCTAGCTAAGTTAAGCCTGCATATAGCTGGCAATAACATTAGTGTATAGCAAATCATAAGTAGCGGATAGTTACTGACTAACCGTAGCTGCTACCCTAGCTACAGTACCTATCTAGACAAACAAGCGTTCGTCGTTGCTACGGGACATACATTGTAGCTAACGCGTGGTAAGTCTTCTTCACTGTTGTCACACTTGCTAGCAGACAACTAAGCATGTCCAGTTGCTCCACCGTTAATGCATATAAGGTGATATATATTCCTCAACAATTATACTTATCGACAAAACCAGACAAATAGACGGATCGCTATACAAGCTCGCTCTGTTCTGGAACGTACCCAGAGATACTCCTTTTCCAATATCGCTGACGTTCCTCGACTTTGTGAATAACTATCGCGAGAGTTCCTTGTCAACAAACTTGGAAAGAGAACCTGTTAAAAAAATATATATAGGACAAAACACACATCATGACAAGGGACAACACAACACTACATAAAGAGACCTAAAGACAACAACATAGCATGGCAGCAACACATGACAACACAGCATGGTAGCAGCACAAAACAGGGTACAAGCATTATTGGGCACAGACAACAACACAAAGGGCAAGAAGGTAGAGACAACATTTTGAGTGCTTATTAGGACAGGAAAATGGTCCAATTCACGCACTTATCAAGAGAACAACCCTGGTCATCCCTACTGCCTCTTATCTGGCAGACTCAATAAACACAAATGCTTCGTTTGTAAATTATACCTAGGTGTTGGAGTGTCCCCCTGGCTATCAATAAATTAAAAAACTAGAAAATGGTGCTGTCTGGTTTGCTTAATATAAGGAATTTGACATTATTTATACTTTTACATGTACTTTTGATACTTAAGTATATTTAGACTTTTACTCAATTCGTATTTTTACTGGATGACTTTTACTTGAGTCATTTTCTATGTTGTATGTATGTTTACTTTTACTCAAGTATGAAAATTGGGTACTTTTTCCACCATTGGGTATAATCAACTTGAGACTTATCTCTTACGCATTCTCTCTAGAAAATAATGTAACTCTATGGAAGGCTAGTGCCACTCCACTAGTGCGTCGTGGCACACACCTTCCACCTAGAGCATTATTTTCCATGGAACACACAGCCCGTAGTTGATTATCCCTTACATATTTTCGACTATTCAACCAATCCAATCCAAATACAAAATAATAAATTGACCCGTACTGTAAACAACAACCTTCCGTCGTCTCTAGGTAACAGTGCCCAAACGTCACGGGGCGCGTTCTGTTTTAAAAAATGTTGTGAAAATATCCCAAATCATTACCAAAGTATAATTTATATTCATTATAATGTTAACTTAAATGCAAAAAAAATAGTTTATGTTCATGGTTGCCTGGCATCGGCCCTCTTTTTGAATATATATATATATATATATATATATATATATATATATTTTTTTTACCAATGTCGGGGATCCGTGGTGCCTTGCATCAGTTTGTAACGAATTTTGGTTCGACAACAGAGTTTAGGCGCCATTTACGAGTGAGTTTGCAGCGAGCTAATGATTTGAGTGACACAGGGTTGACTTTTACGCACTTTATTTATTTATTTTTTAACTTCGGGATATCGATAAACAGTTTAATTGGCTTTGAAAAGAGAGTGATACACAGGGAATATTTACAACAAAATAACTTCGTCCGCAAGGTAAAACTGACATTTTATCTGAACACGAAAGAGCTAGTTAACGTTAGCTAAAATAAAACTAGTAAGCTCGCTAGCTATCAAACCATAGCTATCTAGCAAGTACGTTTGTGGGCACCTTTCGTCGATTATATGTGGTTGTTGAGCTAGGTTAAGTAAGTTAGCTAACGTTAACTGTAACGTTAACTTAAAGTGATCAGACGACAGCTAACATTTAGCTATCGGCAACACATCAAAAGCTAACTAAAATTGCCTAGTAACATTAGATAGCTATCTACCTTGGCGAACCAGTGCAAAGTAACGTTAGTTAAGTTAACTTAACTTGTAAGCAAAGTACCGGTTTCCCCTATTCATCTGTGCTCTAGTTGTGTTCGCTATCCAGGTAGCGTACTTTAGCTAACGTTATCTAAATTTGTTCGTGGCTAACAGTTGACGTGAAAATCATGCCTAACAAAGCCCAATGTGGCCTACCTGACTAACGCTAGCTAGCTAATTACCAGACATTAGTATACTCTATACAGCAGCTAGCTAGTGTAAATGGCTATTTCCACGTCTTCTCGGTTTAGGCAAATTATTAACGTTTAACTAGATTACAAGTGGACAACTGAAGCATAACACTAACGTTACTGTACCTAAAATAAAAAAGACCAACTCAGTGAAATCTTCTATACACAGGTGACGTTTTTATTCACTCATTAACGTTAGTTGGCGATATAGCTATTTAGTTAGCCATATTGTAGCTATATTATCTTAGATTATTTAATTGATTATAACTCTCGATCTGTAAAATAAACTAAACATGACACTTTCAACTGTTGCTGGTCAATTTGGACTACTGAGTGCAGCCTACATGGCACTAATGATAACGTGACTCTGATTGGCTACTTCAGTGCTATGACTTTATTTTGCACATTTACCTCCATCTTTTTCTAGTTCTCAGCAGTTGATTTACTTTTGAGCTCAGTTTGGCGTTACTGACAGCCTGTAACGTCACAATTGTTGTCCGTCTTTTAGTTACACGCACTTTAGGAAAACGTATCAGTTAATTTCTCGATAATTGAGTGAGAATCGATGCTTGTTGTCAGCTTATGTTAGACAAAATCACGCTATTTGAAAAGGGGAGATTCAAGTTAGACAGCTAATTAAGTTGAGTTAAATTGCAATTTCGTGTCAAGTATTTTCTATTTTGGATTATGGTTACATCTTTAGAATATCGCTTATATACACTTATGGTACAGTTAAAACGAAACATATTTAGCAAAGAAACTAAAACAAAACACTTAGATCTGTTGTCTTATCAGACAGCACAGACTGGCAATTTATTTGCAGCTTTATAATTGACCCGATGTGAAGTTAACTCAGTGTAGTTTATGAAGTAATATACTTTGGATAAAATGCCCGATGGTGATGGGAGATGACGGAGGGGGTAACGGGGTGCTTCACTATCAATTGTGGAGAAGTGATTGACAAGCGAAAACACCTAATGGATTTTACTTTTACTCCTGTGATTTGAATGATATCTTTTAGATTCTAATTCATGACAGCCAAAACGTCGAAAAGTATAACTACTTCCAAGCCAAGAGGGAAAGGTTCGCAGCCTCGGGATGACTCCGAAGGCGAGTTGGACGTACTCGTACGAGTTGAAGCGAACTCCAATGACCAAGAGGCTCCGCCGACAAATGGTAAGTAACAAAGGGTGTTTTGGTGTCTGCATCTAAATAAGTTGCGCGTCTACTCAATGGCAACGTATTTTGTTGAATGTAAGTGCGTGATGGTTGAGTCCAACTGGCACAGTTGTGGTAGTTGTCTTGATTCATAACACGTAGCTTGCTGGCTAGTTTTTCAAACGTGAGCAAGGCATTAATAAATGTCTATTGTGATTTTTGAGATGATTATAATGGTGGCGTGTGCGCGTTTGTCTCCAGCCTGGGTAACTAGCAAGGTAATTTATGTTGGGATATGAATGCATTTTAAACGATTCGCACTTCTAGAAGGATGATTATCATTTTCTATCTTTCGATTTATTTAACGTTGGGCAACGGTTTGTCAAGAGAACTTCGTCTGAAAACAATAACCGTCTTTGACATGTCTACTCTTGATTTAGAAAGTGTTATGGTTGTAGCGTTTGTTGGCCGAAAACTATTGTCAGGGTCTTTTTTTTCTCTTTTTTTGCTGAGCACAACAATAGACTTGAGACCAAACGTTTTGTCATTGATATGGGACCATAATCGGTATGTATTTGCAGCAAGGCTAGATTTGTATTAATTTGTTTTGATTGGAAAGTAGGTTTTGGTGTGGGGGAAACGACGTGGAATCAGATGTTCGAAATATAATGAAAATGATGTTGTCGTTGGTGAGTGCATATTGTGTATTTGCTTGGCAATGTGAGCGTTTGTGAAAGGGGTTATTTCAAGCGTTCGTTTATGATTACGTTAATCTTGTTATAATTTAGTTTTGTTAACTCGCACATTAACTATCTCTTTGTTAACATTCGATCTTCCCCTTAGTCTTTGTTCCTCCACTGTGACTTGTTCTATAATGCTTATGTTTTGTTTGTTTGTTTTTTTTGTTTCACCACCCCTCCCCCATACACCAGTGTTCCCACCTGAAATGAATCGCACTGGGGAATAAAAGTTAAACTCTTTGCCCTAGCTCCGGCTCCCGGGGAGGGTGCCGAGGCTGTTGATAATCGAGGTTTGGAGGAGATTCTTGGTAGCATCCCTCCACCCCCGCCCCCAGCAATGACCAATGAACCAGGCGCTCCTTGCTTGATGATTACACATATATTTAATCAGAACGTCAAATCCTGTGCTGGCGAGCAGATTCTGTGCGCTTTCCATAAGGTACGAAAAAGCATACTAAATCCCCATTATGGCTCTTTAGTGACACTAGGAATTGTGGTTTTGTGTTTTAATCATTGCCACAGTATGGGGTGTTGTCCATTTCCTTAACTTTTATTTATATATATTTGTATCTTCAGTGACAGTAGCATTTTAATAGTTGTAATTTAATTGTTGATTATTTTAAAGTTGTAGTTTTATATTTTATAGTTTGCAGCATATCATACTCCTCCATTTTGGCTTTGTGTGTGTGTGTGTTTCACACTAGTGGTGGTCAAGCTGTGTCTTGTCCTCAAAAAGATACAAAATAGGGTTTCCCACTAACTTTCCCTCTTATCACATTTTCTTAGTTCTCTTTATTGCATCATGGACACAGGTGCAATAAAATATCTTAAATACACCCACTGAGGTTAGAGGCCCACCATTTTAATCCAGCATAATTTTCTAGTTATTCAAAGCGGTCTGAAATTGTATTGTGAATACGGTTTCTATTTAATTTAGTTTGAACAGATTGGAAGTACATTTTTATTTTCCACCCATTTAATTTTTCTCTCCCTTCCCTAGCGTTTTTCTTGTATTATTGGTCCAAATGGCAGTGGGAAGTCCAACATGCTAGATTCATAGGCTATAGGGCTCAAAAAATCAGATCCAAAAAACTCTGATGATTCACAGCTCTGACCAGCACAAGGATGTGCAGAGCTGCACTGTGGAAGTGCATTTTCAGAAAATTACTGACAAGGTAACACACGCTTACTTGCTCAGCTGTAACAAAACAATTTAACATTTTATAAGCGATTTGGGTAAAGCGCCAGAATCGTATATATTTTTTTGTATATATGTAGTTATTTTAGGGTGTAGTTTTAATTGTCTTGTATACATTTGGTTTAGTATTTAAAAAACTTTATTTACAATGACTGCAACAGAGTCAGAATAGCCATTTCAAGTTAACTGACAATCAAGTAAATTACTAACTTTGCAAATTGTTCTTTATTTTTGTGATTTTATATTGATTAGGACCTCAGAGTTTTTTTTCCTTCAGTTTAGTGGTGGTTAAATTAATCTTAGTGGACAATAGTTTCTCCTTTTCTGTGCACACCTAGAATCCTGTATATATATTAATTGTATGCAGAGTAAGAAATATTTTTCCAGAATTGTAAAACATATTGTACTACCACTGGGGGTGTAGTATGGTAATTAACGACATAATTGACATTTAATGTAAAATAATCTCCTAACACTGCAGTTTTAAGCCTACACACAATATATATTTCTCTATAAAAAAAAGTTGAACAGGTTATAAGCTATTCTGTTTTTGCCCCCCTTCATATCTTGACAACAATTTATTTCTTGTTGTCTCAAAATTAGTTTAATTTAATAAACCATATGAATTTTACTTTTTAATAAATGTGCAAGTTAAATACATTTTAAATGATTACTTGTATCACACCAATCTGTTTGCAGCAACATTTCTGTGGTTGAGGCTTCACTTTCGTATGTAGGTGTGTGTTTAGATGGTTACTTGCCTATATTTGGGAGGGTTGTATTGCTAAGCATTTTTATTTTTTGTCTTGAGTGTGTTCTGAAGACTGGATCTAAGCTGGTGTGTTTCTTTTGCCCCTCCCCCTCTGAGTCAGGAAGGAGATGACTAAGAAGTCATCCCCAACAGCAAGTTCTATGTTTCCAGAACTGCCAGCAAAGACAATTCCTCGTCCTACCACATCAATGGCAAGAAGGCCACTTTCAAAGATGTGGGGACTCTGCTGCGTAGCCATGGCATTGACCTGGACCACAACAGATTTTTGATTTTACAGGTAATTAAATAGTTATTCATTTTTAGTTTTCCTTTCAGTTTGTCTTTGATCCCTCCTGTGTCACACATCCCATCCTGTAAAAGCTTTGCTGCTCAGACTTGACCCCTTTCACTCGGAGGAAAACCGGTATTATGCCTGTGTGAGTGACCTGTTAAGTGTGAAACGGACTTGGACTGCTATAGCAGCGCATCATGGTTTGAAACAATGTTGGAAAGGTGCGAACCATCATTTGCTGCTTTAGTATTTTAAGGAAACTCTAACATTCCTGGAATTGTCTAGTGGGTGAATGGAGACGCAGGTCAGTTTGGCCCCCCCTTTACCTGCCACGCTATAGCAGCACGTAAATATTGGCGTGAGAATACAGACCCCAACCCCAATATTAGCTGTGCTGCTTCAGTGTGGCAGGATCAAGCATCCACTCTTCATTTCTATCATTTGAGTACATGATTATGTCTTCAGTTTGGATTTCGTTAGAATTATCTTTCATGTAATGTAATGCCAATGTCAATATGTGTAGTTGTTCAAAGACATTATTTTGTTTGCGTTGGGTCATATTTGCTGCTTTTTGCCAGTCACGGTCCAAATGAATACATTTTTAGATTTTTAAAAATGTTCTATTAATACAGTTCTGGAACATCCCTGTGGTGTTCAGCTTGGTGTGTAGACTCCTCCAGGGGTTGTTTGAAGAACAAGCCAGTCCACTTGTTGCACAATACAGTTTTTGGGGTTTACTAGTACCTATCAACTCTTGGATTAATGAGATGACTAGTTTTTAGTGAATATTAGATATGTTGCTGCATTTTATAATATTTATTTTGGGAGAAGAAGCAGGTTCTCTTCTGTCCTGATTTGTGCAATTTTCTTCACCCTTTCTCCTGGAATTTTGAGCTCACTAAATATGACGGTTGTTCTGACTGAGGCAAGAAGCTTCAGTTTGGAGAACAAAGTCACTTTTACAGGCCTACGGCTCGGGAAGGTTCCTATTTAGTGCACTGGTCAGGCAGAGCAGAAAAATGCTTTTTTCTCTCTCTCACACACACACACACACACACAGGATTAAAACAAGATTGACCATTCTGATAATTTATATAGGCCATCATTCAGGCTTGTTTAATCAATGTTTCAAGGACTGTTCAGTCAAGGACTATTACCCCATCTCTGACATAGAAAGGAAATTCATAAGTTTATTAAAACACAGGCACCAGTTACATTTGCCAGATGCCCCTTTTAGTTTATGTATTTATTTCTTGACCTCATAAAATATAAAACCTTTATTGTAGCGGTTCCAATTGATGAGATGTTTGGTGTTTAAGTGATTATTGTAGTTTTCATTTCATTGTTTTGTCATGGATATGGACAAATGTTCTCTGTGCTGTGGGTACAGTTATGTGCAGGAGAAGTTATTATTTGAGGCTCAGGTGTGTGTGTGTGTGGGCTGAGAAGTTGTGTAAGAAGTACAGTACATTAAAATACCCAAATGTACTGTAAATTGCCAATTTGACTGGCTGCCCATGAAAACTCTAGGGTTATATCATAAAGGAGATGTTAACCCCTCATTAAAACACGTTATCATAACATCAGCAAAGTTTCCTCAATATTTTTGTGAGCAGAGCAACCAATTTATTTAAAATAGCCTTTTGAGAGTCACACAGAAGTTGCTCTTTCTGGTTTTAGCCCAGGTTAGTTTGAATTGCATTTAAACTTGCTTCCAAAAGGGTGAATAAAAAAAAAAAAATCTGGTATTTTTCCCCTTGTTGCTTTTCACAGACTTTAGAAAGTTGGGGAAAAGTATAAACCCACCCATCCATGTCTGTTCTGGGATGGTAATCAGGTGGTCTCGAACAGAACATGTATCCAAGGTGTGTGTTTGTAGAGTTTATGGTGAGAAGAAGCTATAACCGTGTGTGTCCTTGCTTGCATCTCTCCCTCCCTGTGCATTGGTCAGGGTGAGGTGGAGCAGATAGCCATGATGAAGCCCAAGGGGCAGACGGAGCATGATGAGGGCATGATGGAATACCTAGAGGACATCATTGCTGCCTGAAGCAGCCCATCCACACCCTGAGGTGCCGTGTGGAGCTCCTCAACGGGGAGAGAAGGTGAGAAACAACCCCAGTAACAAGACATTGGTCCATTTGTTGTATTTAAAAACATATATATGTGTGTTTTTCCTTTTTGAAATGATGATGGTTTCCCCTGTGGGGGTGTGTTAGAGGGGCCTGTTTCACTGTGAAATCTGTGAGGTATGCTGTGTCTTGGCCAGAATGACTGCCCCTGGCCTGACACCTGCCTCTTCTTACAAGGCAGCAAATGATCTCCACACACACCTCAGAGATTGCTGTATCTGGGCTAATCCCCTTGCTCGTTAGTTACTTTTTTTATTGCTGTGCCAAAAACAATTGCTTTGCAATCAGTCATTTAATGGTTATTTTTAAAGAGCGGTTGAGAGAAGGAATAAGAACGGGATGTGCAAGTCATATTTTTTGTAATCAAATGCATTTAATGACCATCCCTAGATCAGATTTTATTAGAAATGTGTTAGTAATTTAGTAATTATGTGAGCAGGGGGTGAAGTTTGGCTGATAATTACCTGATGTTTGCTAATATATTTATTTGTATTGCAGTACTAGTGACATTGTTATCTGGGTATGGTGTTGGAGTTCCAGTGTACCAGTCAGGTTGACAGGGTAGGGTTTCATTTGACGTGAAATACTGGTTGTCTGGTGAAGCCAGCCGGTTCAGTAAATCTCTTGCAGGCTACACTAATATCACATCACTAATTAGGCCTGTTTAGAATTTAAAAAAGTTTCTCCCTGTACTGTATTAACTAATTGGTCTGTCTTGTTTTTATTACTTTAACATATCTATTATTTTTCATATGGGTGACATGATTTAGACTTTTTGGTTCATGCAGCTTTACAGTAGTGAATAGATTTAGTATTCAGAAATCTGCATTTTAAACCTGTTTTATATTGAAAGTAAAGTTTTTTTGCTTCAATAGTGATGAGGGGCATGCAACTATAATTTCTTTACACAAAATACATCCGTGCAACACAATAGGCAGACAATAGCTTTGTTTTCATCAGAGGAGAAGTGAAAAGCGAGCAGACGCAAGTAAATTAGTTTACAATGGAAAAAGCACGTTTTTTGCAAAAACAACATACAGCCATCATATTTCGGATGTCTATCATAGAAAGAATGTAGCCAGCTACATTTCCTAGTTAATCTAGCATTTTAACTGGCTAAAACTACCAGAGAAAAGTACACATCACTCAGAGTGCTGTCTGGTGATCCAATGCTGGTTTGTGAGTGGTGGAATTTGATTGGGCAAGATGAGAGCAAAGCTATTTCATCCAAGTGGAGAAGTGTAACCGAAGCACATAATTAGTTATTTTATATTCATGATTTGGAACAAACCCTGACTGAAGCAGAACATAATTTACAATAAGAAGCATTTTAGATCTGCGTTTGTAAACGCATTAAGATATTTTTTCCGTGTTAACGCAATGCCTGCAGTAGATATGGCAATACCACATACACAGGGTCAAATGCTTTATTTGAGTCATGACTGCCTTTGACTATCCTCATCTTATTACATTATGGGTTGATCTTATGGCATTGTGCAGTGTAGCATCCTATCACACTTCTGCCTTTGTCCAAGTTCTATTGTTTCCCTTTACTCTGCATTTGTCTATTTGATTAAGTCACGTATGCCTTTTGGCTGACTAAAAATGGCATAATCTTGGCATTGAAGCCAAATTAACCCTAGCTTGTGGAGTAAAATTGTATTTTTTGGGAAAGCTCAGAGTTTATCGATAAATGTCCGGCACGGTCAATCAGTGCAAAAAAAAAAAATCAAAGCACACCTGAGAAGGAACAAATGTCAATTCAAACAATTCAGCATGAATGTTTAAGTCAGAGGTACTGTAGCCTTTGTCTTCCTGTTTCATCATTTTGCGGACCATGTGTTACAGCTAAACAGGGTCATGGTGGAGAAGATTGCTCTGGAGGGAGTGAAGAACACAGCCGTGGAGTTCCTCACTCTGGAGAATGATATTTTCAAACAAAAGAGCCAGCTCTGCCAGTACTATGTGTGAGTATTACAACCACACAGGGTGTTGCTAAATTTAGTGTATTTTACTAACAGGAAATCAGGTTTGAAAGAATCTGGGAGGAAGCGATGATGCAGTTGGGTGTAATTATCACAGATGGTCATTTTTTAGAGTTCATATATCTATGTTGACAAGAGTGCGATTGTTTCTTTGTTAGCCATGACTTCCAGAAGAGAGTGGCAAACAAAGAGGAGGAGAAGCAGAGGATCCAAGACGACACCAAGTAACTCAGAGAAGAACAACAACATCGCTGAAGAGATGAAGAACCAAGATCTGAAAAATGTGGAAAAGTAGGCCTTCCTATTTATTTGTTATTCATGGGTTTTGTTGCTTACATGGAAATTGACACCAAAGGGACACATTTATGAGCAAAATATAGTCCTAATGTAAAATTAATGTCAGTCTAAAGTGCAATAATGTTATGAAATGGAAAAATGTTCATGGACCTGCTGGCAACCAGTGATACAGAAAAGCAAAATTAGCAGTAATTTGTTTGATTGCCATTCATAATGTCTATGTTGTGATTTTTCTCCCAGGAAACAAGGCAAGCTGACCAAGTACAAAGAGTTCCAGCAGGAGAAGTTTACCCAGCTGGACCTGCAGGATGTGGAGGTCTGAGAGAAACTGAAGCACACCAAGAAACTACAGAAAGAACTTGAGAAGGACAAGGAGAAGGTGTGTTTAGGTGTGCATGTGTCCCTTTTCCTGTGAACATAATTCAGGTCTCTATAATTGATGCTTCAGTGATTCCATTTCAGGGGGGGTTTGTAACTTTGACCATTTATATTGGCCAATCTGTGTACATGGGGGGCTCTCCAAATCTGTACTTTAGGAGGCTGATTGTGGTGAATGTGCTACATAACTTACAGGTCATACTCATAAACAAACACAATGGTGCTCTGTCCTCTCAAGACAGGCCAGCACCAATGGCCTGACACTTCACTTTTATTCTGTTGATTTTGTCCCCTGGCCAAAGCGAAACACGGCCACTCGTAATACAGTTTCCCTCTATACAAACACAAGGCCTGTTGTGCTGAGGCCCTGGAGAAGGCATTGCCCAGGGGTTTACAGATGACCTTATTAGTAATTGCTGTATTGCGTAATTACACATTTTATAATTACTTGCATCAATGTCACAAATAAACAAGTGTGTTCATTTTTATTACATTAACTTGCTTGGGATTGGGTCTGGGTGGGAAAGGGTGAGTATCCCACATTTTAATATATATTTTTCTGTGTCATGAGGTCCCTCTTGATAAAATTATATTGTTACATTGCTGAGACTAAAATGAATTGATAAAGTGGCTGGTATACCCAATTTATTTAATAAGAGAAACTCCTCCAGTTGGCCACTAGGGGGCAAAACTTAAACGCAAACCCTCCAAAGCATGACTGCTTGGCTCTGCTACCTCACTCACTTTCTCCCATGCTCTTTTCTCTCCTCCTTGGGCTCCCTTTTTTTTTTTCTCCACACTCAATATGCTCCAAGTCTCCCTTTCTTTCTCTGCCCCTGTTCTGCAGCCTGTATGATACAGCACCAGTGGCTGTGATTTGGCAGTGTTGGGTTGTGGAGGCCGGGTAGAGTAGAGCAGTCCTCTGGGGAGCTGTGTTCTGCAGTGTGGTAGTGAAGTATGGCCTTGTGTAACACTACCAGCAGCCACATTCACTCTTCACCCACAGTTAACCCTGCTAGCATGGCTTCCTCCACTCCCTCTGCTACTCCCTCTCACCACCCCGCACACTAGAGAGAGGTGCAGTTCACACAGACTGCCTGCCAGTCTGATGGCGGTGCTCCTAACTGTCTGCTAGTTGATTTTAAAATATTATATTTTGGTCTTTCCTGGTTTTCTAAGGTTGTACCTCCCCTAGAGTCTTTTCTCTCTCCCCTTTCTCCTCTGTCAGCTGGAGGAGGTGCGTAACGTGCCGGCCAGCAGTGAGAAGATCATCTCTGAGGCGTCCGCTTGCAGGGAGGTGTTGGAGAAACTGAAGGAAGTGATGGAGAGTCTGAAGGAGGAGACCAGCGGCCTGCAGCAGGAGAAGGAAGTGGGTGTCTTTCATTATCAGGAGTTGCTGATTGTTTGAAGTAGGAAACACTATTCTTAATTTAATTTGACCAGTATCCTTTTCCCCCTGGTATTCTATGTTTTCTGATCACATAATCGTGTGGCTATTATTCCCATGGCTCCGTCCCCAGATTATGGAGAAGGAGCTGAGTAAGTCTGTGAACAAGACACGCTCCCGTCAGGACGTGGCCCAGTCTGAGCTGGACATCTACCTGAGTCGCCACAACACCGCTGTGACCCAGTTGAACACGGCCAAGCAGTCCCTGCAGATCGCCTCCGACACACTGCGAGACCGCCGCGCCGCCATCAAAGAGCTGCAGGTCAAGATACCCCAGTGTGAGCAGGAGCTCCAGAAGGTACGTTAGTGTGGGAGGGTCTCAAGCGTCGAGCTGTTCTTAAGGTTAGGGGTGGACTGTGATTTGTGGCAGTAGGATGGAAGTATTTCAGGTTTCTGGATGACTGTGCTGACCCTGTATCTCTGCTCCAGGATAAGGCGGAGCTGGAGCAGCTGCTGCAAGCAGATGGTCAGACCAGGGCGCTGGTGAGGGACATGAGGCAGAAGGTGGAGGAGGCCAAGAGCTCCCTGTCCTCTAACCGCAGCAGGGGGAAGGTGCCGGATGCCCTCATGCAGCAGAAGAGGAGCGGCAAGATCCCCGGCATCCTGGGGCGACTAGTGAGGACCATGTCCATGTATAGACTACACCAGGCATGTCAACTTCATTCCATGGAGGGCCTAGTGTCTGCTGGCTTTGTTTTTGCTTTTCAATGAAGACCTAGACCAGTGGTTCTCAAACTGTGGGGCGCCTAGAAGGTGCGAAGGGTCGGTAAGGGGATCCGGCTTTCAACCTACTTTTGATTAATGGTAGAATGCACAAGGTGCTATTTTGAAATTGGGTGGTGCGGCATCAGTTTTCCTCTTGTCATGTTAAAGCTGGTCAGAAATGTCCAGATCAACTAGCCCATGTCAGTTAACATTTTTTAGCTAGGTTTTTTAGACCATAGATTTAGTTGTAATGTTTGTCACTCAAATATCACAACTAAACATTAGACATGGAGGCATTTATAGAATTGGAAGAAAATTTGCCAAATGTTCTCTGCACCGCATGACAAAATGTGTGGCATTGCAGGAATTGCTTTGAACCTGCAAGATGCTCATAGAAATAGACATGGCGCGCTGAGGGGGCGCAGGATTTTCCCCAATGCTGGAAGGGAGGCCTGAGTGAAAAAGTTTGGGAACCCCTGACCTAGAGAACCAGGTGAGGGGAGTTCCTTACTAATCAGTGACCTTAATTCATCAATCAAATACAAGGGAGGAGCAAAAACCGGTGGACACTTGGCCCTCTGGAATGAGTTTGACACGTGGGCTACACAGATGACATGTGGCAGCTGAGAGATGCGCGCACACACTCATTGAGACTGTTCTTGTCCTGACCGGGTGTTCTTGGGGCCATCGATTAGAAGTATGACATCGCCATCTCATCCAGCTGTGGCTCTCTGGACAACATCCTGGTGGAAAGCATCGACATCCCAGAAATGTGTCAACTTTACTATACTTTATATGGATTATCATCATAACAAATGCACTGATGTGGTCATATTTTATGATATAGCTACCCTGTCAAGATATGTTGCATGAATTCACAATGGAAATAAAATTGAAACATTATTTAATTAATGCTCACATTTTCCCCATTCTACGCTTGACAAACAGTTCCCTTATTCCACCACAAATGTTCATATTGCTAAATCTCACAATTAAATTTGTTTTACTTTTTCTCCCCAATTTCGTGGTACTCAATTGGTAGTTAGTCTTGTCTCATCGCTGCAACTCCCGTACGGACTCGAGAGCCGGGCGTCCTCCAAAACACAACCCTGTCAAGCCGCACTGCTTCTTGACACACTGCATGCTTAACCTGGAAGCCAGCCGCACCAATGTTTCAGAGGAAATGCCGTACGACTGGCGACCGACGTCAGCATGCAGGCGCCCGGCCAGCCAAAAGGAGTCTCTAGAGCGCGATGGAACAAGGACATCCCGGCCGGCCAAATCCTCCCCTAACCCGGACGACGCTGAGCCAATTGTGCGCTGCCTTATGGGTCTCCCGGTCACGGCCGGGGATCGGACCCGGGGCTGTACTGATGCTTCAAGCGCTGCGATGCAGTGCCTTAGACCGCTGCGCCACTCGGAAGGCCTGAAAATCTCACATTTTGGTGGAAATGATCCCACGCTGGTTAATCCACAAATTTGTACCCATGCATTATTGATAAATGAGGTTTAATTACACTGGTCATGCTTAACCTCGCAGAAATGATTATGTTGCAGGTTACTGTCAGTTTGAGTCATCAGGACATTGATCTGGCTCAATTTCAACTTTGTTACAGTATACCCCAGTCTCACTCTACTAGCCTTTCTCTCTTATGGGTTTGCTGCATAGACAACTGGTACAAAGCTTTAACCTCAAATGTAACCTCTAACACTCTGACATCCACTCTTTTCCTGTCTCAGTTGAAGGTGCGGGAGAATAAGATGGGGCCCATCTCCACCCCAGAGAACATCCCCTGCCTGTTTGAGCTTTCTCTGGCCTCCACTCACTGTTATGGCTCACTTTAAGCTCTGCAATGGTTAATGACCTACTGTCTTATTTTTATGTGTCAGCTGGACTGTATGGAGAGCAAGCTGATTGAGAAGGTGGTGCAGCTGCAGGGCTGCCAGAAGTGGAAGCTGCAGCTGGAGGAGAAAGTCCAGAGACTCTTACAGCAGCTTAGAGACATGAAGAACACCCTGGAGAAATACACCAACAACATGCAGGTAACACACAGTATACAGATATGAAATGTATTTGATGTTGGTGTAATTCTTGTTCATCAGACTTGTTTAGGTAAAGCTGAATGTATTATTTTTTGGGCTTTCTCGTAATGCCGGCCTGCTGTCTCGATGCTGTCTCGACGTCTTTCTAGATTCGCCCCTCTATTGATTTGGTTTGGATTATATCTACCATCTACACAGCAACAACTATTTCCCAATGGTCATAATTACATGCCATATGCAATAGCCAATGTAGCTCAAGTCCTTCATACACAGGCTCACAAATTTTATTTTAACCTCTTTGGGCTGAGATCCCGTTAACGGGATCGATATGACAACAGCCAGTGAAAGTGCAGGGCGCCAAATTCAAAACAGAAATCCCATAATTAAAATTCCTCAAACATACAAGTATTTTACACCATTTTAAAGATACACTTCTTGTTAATCCCACCATAGTGTCCGATTTCAAAAAGGCTTTAAGACGAAAGCAAACCAAACGATTATGCTAGGTGAGTGCCTAGTCACAAAAACACAGCCATTTTTCCAGCCAAAGAGAGGAGTCACAAAAAGCAGAAAGAGAAATTAATCACTAACCTTCGATCTTCATCAGATGACATTCATAGGACTTCATGTTACATAATACATGTATGTTTTGTTCGATAAAGTTCATATTTATATCAAAACATCTCAGTATACATTGGCGCGTTATGTTCAGTAGATCCAAAACATCCAGTGATTTTGCAGAGAGCCACATCAATTTACAGAAAGTCATAATAAACATTGATAAAAGATACAACTATTATGCATGGAATTATAGATACACTTCTCCTTGATGCAACCACTGTGTCAGATTTCAAAAAAGCTTTACTGAAAAAGCACACCATGCAATAATCTGAGTACAGCGCTCAGACCAAAACAACCCAAACAGATATCCGCCATGTGTAGTCAACAGAAGTCAGAAATAGCATTATAAATATTCACTTACCTTTGATCTTCATCAGAATGCACTCCCAGGAATCCCAGTTCCACAATAAATGCTTGATTTGTTCGATAAAGTCCATAATTTATGTCCAAATACCTCCTTTTTGTTTGCACGTTCAGCCCAGTAATCCAAATTTGTGACGTGCGATCACTAGGTGCAGACAAAGTCAAAGTTCCATTAGTCTGTAGAAACATGTCAAACGATATATAGAATCAATCTTTAGGATGTTTTTAACATAAATTTTCAATAATGTTCCAACCGGAGAATTCCTTTGTAGAATTGCAATGCAACTCAAGCTAACTATCACGTGAATGCGCATGGTCAACTCATGCCTCTCTGGCAGACCTCTGACTCATTCCCCTCTCATTCGCCCCCACTTCACAGTAGAAGCATCAAACAAGGTTCTAAAGACCGTTGACATCTAATAAAGGGAGACTTGTCAGAGCCTGGCCATGGGATGCAAGGGGGAAAGACTTGACTTTTAAACTCAATACTACTGTTTTCATTTTTGTAAAGCAGTTTGTTTGTTAACCATGCAAAGCTAAATGGTGACACGTGATTACGGGGAAGCAAGAGTCACTTGCACAATGTGTAGCCTAAGATTGGAGGTGGAGCCTGCCTGTCGCCCACAATCATTGTTTGCTCTCCCGCAGTTCACCAGCTGATGTAGGCTGTGCCGGTGTCGTGTGTCCTTCCCACTGCTAGACAACCAAACCCAATGCTGCTAATATTCTGCTTATTGAGTACAAGTCCGAGTCACCAATGGTCGAGCCACGAGTAATGAAAATTAGGACTCGAGTACTACAACACTTGAGACTTGTGATTGCGGGTGAGGTTATGCTTGACTGTGTGTTTCTTCTCAGAGCTTGGCAGAGCAGGAGGCTCACCTGAAGCCTCAAATTAAAGAGCTAGATGACAATGTCCTGGCTGCTAACCCCAACAAGAACAAACAAACAGTTGAAGACCCTGAAGGACTTCCAGAAAGGTGACCTTTCAACCCCAAATGTAACATGAAGTGAAGTCACTTAGAAATTGCAGGCTACACTCTAGAAATGACTCAATTTGAGCTTTGCTACAGTGAACCCCAGTCTGACTTCACTAGGCATTCTCCCTCATGGGCTTGCTGCGGAGACGACTGGTACATACAACTAGAGGTGTGCCGATCTCGTCCTACTTGTAATTGTATCCGTTTTGTCACACTTGATATTCGTAATCACTTTAAATGCCGGTAAAGCCTATACCTCAAGTGCACTATCAGAGTGCATTGCTCTGCTCACTCGCTCACATATTGTCTTGTCGATTCGTCCTTTGTCTTGTCGTGTCCCATGTATATATATTTTTCTTTGCATATCTTTCTATGTTTTTGTAAACCCTTACTTCAAAATACTCTCCTGCAACCTGCCTCACCCAATGTGGTGTGGACCTGCTTTTTCTCTAAAGTATTTTTCTTTGCCTCTATTACTGGAATCTCTCCAACATAAACCAGCCAGCTAACGGTCATCAGCTAACCTCTAGCTCGGAAAGCTCTTGCCAGTTTGTACAACGCGATTCAACCAGAGCATACCGGACCCATTTCTCTCCATAGCCACGGGTTCCTATTGCAAGCAATGAACCTTCCGACCTTCGCAGCTAAAGTTCCTTGAATGCTAGCTGTCTAGAATACCAATGGACTATTGGCTTACGAGGCCCATCGTATACATTCCGAAGCCACTAGCTAGCAGTCGGCTATCCTTTGCTAGCGGTCATCAGCTACCTTTATCCCGGACAACTCTCGCCAGTCTGTACAGCGCGACTCAAACCAGAGCTAGTCGGACTTATTCTCCTCCATATCTCCGGATTCCTACCGCAAGCTCTGAACCTATTTTGTTTTTTATATATATTTTTTTTCTACCTGGAATTATAGCAGCTAACGACCCCTGAAGGCACAGCCGCTAATCTGCGGACATATTTCTTCGGCTACTATACATATTTTGCCAATTGGCCTGGTTTGCCACACGGAGCCCTGCTGATCCGTCCGCTGATGTAACTGCACGAAGGGGCCACAACAGACTTTCCTCTGTCGCGTCATCCCTCTAAGGCCTTTCTGTTAGCCTGCTAGCCGCCTGAAGCCACGCACTGGACTTGTATGATCACCCGGCTACGCATGCCTTTCCCTAACGTCACCATGCCGTGTCGATTGCTGTTCTGGTTTGTAACTATTGTTTTATTTCACTGTAGAGCCTCTAGCACTGCTCAACATGCCTCGGCTAACAATTTAGATCCACCTCCCAAACACGCAGTGACATCCGGTCGCCCCCAGCTAGCACAGCAGGCGGGAGCGACACTGTGCATCACCTGCTGTGTACCAGAGAAAACCAGGTGGGGGCGAAGGACACCGCCTACCGCCGGCTTCTCCAGGACACCGCCTACCGCCGGCTTCTCCAGGACACCGCCTACCGCCGGCTTCTCCAGGACACCGCCTACCGCCGGCTTCTCCAGGACACCGCCTACCGCCGGCTTCTCCAGGACACCGCCTACCGCCGGCTTCTCCAGGACACCGCCTACCGCCGGCTTCTCCAGGACACCGCCTACCGCCGGCTTCTCCAGGACACCGCCTACCGCCGGCTTCTCCAGGACACCGCATTGTTGTGTCTTAGAGGTCAACCAAACACTCAGCTAGTTAGTGCATCAGTGTTCTATGCATTACCTGGGGAACAGTATCATCCGACTTAAATATTTTTCCTCTTCTGATATTTAATTTTAGTCATTGAGCAGATACTCTTATCCAGAGCGACTTAGCAGTTCCATTCATCTTAAGATTTATATGTGGTTGTCCCACCTAGCTGTCATAGTAAGAACATTTTCCCTCAAAGTAGCTGTCAGCTAGGACTGACCATCTGAGTCCCGTCCTCCCCAGGCCTCTAAACTCTCCCTTCACGCCATTGAGGATGACCTGGCGGCCATAAAAGGGGCCTGACGTTATCACCAACCAGATCTCCCTGATGGAGGCCCGCTGTGCCCAGATGAAGCCCAACCTGGGAGCAATCGCAGAGTAGAAAAAAGGTACACACCCAGCTCTCTCTAGGTCTAATCAAGCACCTTGACACCCTGTTTTTACTCTCGTCTGCACTCTCAAGTTTATTTCCCTCTAAGAGAAGGTAGTCATTGTGGGTAATGTCTCTCTGTAGGAGGAACTGTACCTGAGCTGGATGAGATCAGAGAGACAATTTTAAGCGTGGATGTGAGGATGTGCGCAAGCAGAGGCTCAACGAGTTCATGGCTGGCTTCAACATCACCAACAAGCTGAAGGAGAACTACCAGATGCTGACACTAGGGGGTGACTCTGAGCTGGAGCTAGTCGACAGCCTGGACCCCTTCTCTGAGGGCATCATGTTCAGGTCAGCAGACACTTTAGCCCAACCGGCTGTTTGACATCTATGATTTGTGAAGACAGCTCTGGATGTGAATTTTATCATCAAAACGTACCTAGCTCCAACCCAATATCCCCTTCTAATTTCATTGTTTTATTGCTGTATTCATTAAATCTATGAATGATGCTGGCTCATTCTCTCCTTTCTGTCCATGGCCACAGTGTGCGTCCCCCTAAGAAGAGCTGGAAGAAGATTTAACCTGTCTGGAGGAGAGAAGACCCTGAGCTCTCTGGCCCTGGTGTTTGCTTTGCACCACTTCACGCCCCTCTACTTCATGGATGAGATTAATGCAGCCCTGGACTTCAAGAATGTCTCCATCGTGGCCTGTTACATTTGTGAGTTTCACATGCACACACAGCAGTTCATGGGAACTCTATTCCACGTGAAACAGCTTTGAATAGTATTTGCCATTTTACTCCTGTGCTTGACTTAGTGAGGGACATGGGGTCAGCTCGTCTGTGTTAATCGTTAGTATTGTATAATGGGAGCTTATTGAAGGCGCTATGGTAAGGTGTACAGCCTATTGTGAGAAATCACCCGTTTTGCAAAGCCCTCTGTTGGCTGCATGTTGGTCCATTGTTTACTCCTGTCACGGCAGTTGGTGGTTAATTCTTCCCAGGCCACTGTTTTAAAAGAGCTTGACTCACATAAGCTCGTAAAAAATGTGATACTTGAGATTTACAGCCTTTGACTTCCCATTGATGATTGAATGTTAATTTATTTCCCGACAGGAGCAAACCAAGAATGCTCAGTTCATCTCCCTGAGGAACAACATGTTTGAGATTGCTGACCGTCTGATCTACAAAACCCACAACACCACCAACTCGAAAACCATTGTCTTCAAACAGACAATCTCAGCTTAGAACAGCAGTGACTCTGGTTTCCCCCCCTGAGCCACTCCTAGTAAGACATTGAAATATTAAATGTAGGTCTCTTGAGTTTACTGTTCTTTCACACCATGTATATAAAACCATGGCTTTAATCTATGTCGTCACTCTTTTTTTACTGATGAAGCGAATAAATATTTTATCACCGGTCTTTGAATACTATAACCCTAAATTGGACATGTTGCACTGGAAAACTTGTGGGGAAGTACTATCACAATGAGCTGCTGGTCTTCATCAGTGAGGAGCTGAGTGATAATTGATATGGATTTCATGCCTCAATGACTATTCTAGCAAGCACTTACTGAACAACTTGTTTTTCAACCACTCCACAAATGTTTTGGCAATCTACTTTGTGCATGACAAGTAATTTTTTCCAACAATTGTTCACAGATTAATTTGCAATTCCAGTTGGTGAAGTTTACATACACTAAGTTCACTGTGCCTCTAAACAGCTTGGAAATGTCATGGTTTTAGAAGCTTCTGATAGACTAATTGACATAATTTGAGTCAATTGGAGGTATTTCAGGCCTACCTTAACTCAGTGCCTCTGATCGATTTTCCCATGATGTCAAGCAGTCAGGAAGTTACAACTTTGTACGCAAATGGGTCTTCCAAATGGACAATGACCCCAAGCATACTTCCAAAGTTGTGGCAAGGTAAAGATATTGGAGTGGCCATCACAAAGTCCTGACCTCAATCCTACAGAATATGTGGGCAGAACTGCAAGCTTTTCTGAGCAAGGAAGCCTACAAACCTGTTACATGGGCCAAAATTCACCCAACTTATTGTGGAAGGCTACCAAAAACATTCGACCCAAGTTAAACAATTTAAAGGCAATGCTACCAAATACTAATTGAAGGTATGTAAACTTCTGACCCAATGGGAATGTGATGAAAGAAATAAAAGCTGAAATGAATCACTATTATTCTTGAAATAAAGTGGTGATCCTAACTGACCTAAAATTGAATTTTTACTAGGATTAAATGTCAGGCATTGTGAATGACGGAGTTTAAATGTATTTGGCTAAGGTGTGGAGTCAGAAGTTTACATACAACTAAGTGCACTACAATTGGGATGTCTCTGGAGCAACACACAAACCACTCATCCTGTCTTCCCATTAATTTAATTGAGAGGTATCACGAGATTATTGTAAGAAATATTTTGAAGTACTACACATTGTAGTTGACTTGATTTAACAGAAGGCTTTTCTGTTGAATGTTAAATAGCTGGAGTTAAATGTCAGCCCTGTAGTATTATTTATTACAGTATACTACATGTAGAGTTATAGAATGTCTTAAGGAGCCTGTTAAATATAACAGTTTCCAATCTGCTGAATGCATTTTGGGATTTTTGAGAAGTTTGGTTTTACTTTGTGGTACATGAGGCAGTATCTTCCTGTGACGAGCTTTAGCTGGGGTCAGGGTTAGTTCCAGAAGTAAAGCCTGTATGTTCTGTCAACTGTATCCTGCTACATCAGGAAAGCTCCAATCACTAGGCACAGTTAGCATTAATTCCAAACCAAAGGAGTGTAACCTTACATCACCAGGTGCTTGGGTCCTTCCTGAAGTGAAGACCCACGTGTCTTTGTCGTGAGCTTGAAGGATGGTAGGTGTTCTCCCTCAGTGTGGAGAAGAAAGAGCTGCACCTCCACTGTCTGCGTACAGGAAGCCTGCGGTCTCCCATAGTGAGGTGGTCAGTTCGCTACTTAGGCTGTGTACCAGCTGACTGAGCTTGGACAGCAGGGAGAAGCCCAGAGATGCTCCCCCAACAGGATTCACCCACACGGCCAGCCGGAGCTGCAGCAACAGATCATGGGCCCAGCCTCTAGGGTGACTCCCTGCCTCTGTCCTACGAACCATCAGCAGAATGGTGGGCTTGGCACAGCAGAAGAACCAAGGCACCGGCTCTTCCACCAGCCCTTCGATGGTACTCAGCAGCACAAGGATGATTGAGAGGGATAGGACTTTGGGCAGGGGTGGATTTACCAGCGCCTCCACCTCCCAGAACAGGTAGAACTTCTCCAGTAAGACCAGGGGAGAGTCTTCGTCCTCCACGGCCGAGCCCAGAGACCACAGGTCCAGCTGCTCCTCCTGTGTGGAAGGGTGGCACCATAATATACAATCAAAGGTGAGGAAGAAATGTCATGACAATAACACTGACCCAGGGTATACTTACCTGCAGCTCCAGCCTTTGGATGAGTGGATCGTAGACCAGAAAAGCCACCACGCTTGCGTTGTCCAGGGCCCCCATGAAAGACTATTCCTGGCAAGCACCAGCTCCAGACCATGGAAGTACTGTTCCACAGCCTGCCAGCCCTGCCTCACTAGGCCCTCACAGCTGGCCTTTGCGCCAGTTGCTCCCCCAGCTCACACACCTTCAGGTAAACTATCCAGAAGACTACAAAATGGTAAATTGGTCAGAAGCATTCAATCCATTGTTACAGGTAATTACTGGTAAAAGTGAAAATGGTGCCAGAGGGGATGTCTGCTGTTTTTACAGGCTCCTAACCAACTGTTAGTTTTTTTTCTTTTCGCAACTCATTTTGTACATAATGTTGCTGCTACTGTCTATGACCGGAAGGAGCTTCTGGACATCGGAACCGCCTTTACTCACGTCGATCTGGTGATAGATTTTTTCTTCTTCAATGTGTCTGACCTGAAGGATTAACTGCTTTGTTGACGAGGCCTAAATCTTGTCATCCATGTGAAGAAAGGATTGAGGAAAAGGGGGAGGGTGGGGTGCCTTGTAAGAATTCGCCGAGAGTAGGTAAACCACCACTACCCTCTGTATTATTGGCCAACGTGCAATCATTTGAAAACTAACTGGACGATCTACGATTAAGACTATCCTACCAACGGGACATTAACTGTGTCTTAAGTTTCACCGAGACATGGCTGAACGACAACACGCATAATATAAAGCTGGCTGGCTTCTCCGTGCATCGGCAGGACAGAGCAGTTACGCCTGGTAAGATGAGGTGTTTTTTTTCTATCTGCTGGTCCATGATGTCTAACATTAACAAAGTCTCGAGGTATTACTTGCCTGAGGTAGAATACCTCATGATAAGCTGTAGACCACATTATCTACCAAGAGTTCTCATCTATATTATTCGTAGCCATCTATTTACCAACACAAATCGATGCTGGCACTGAGACCGCACTCAACGAGCTGTATAAAGGCTATAAGCACACAAGAAAATGCTCATCCAGAAACGACACTCCTAGTGGCCGGGGACTTTAATGCAAACTTAAAATCCATTTTACCTCATTTCTACCAGCATGTCACATGTGCAACTAGAGGAAAACCAACTCTAGACCACCTTTAATCCACACACAAAAGGATACAAAGCTCACCCTCCATTTGAAAATCTCACCATAATTCTATCCTCCTGATTCCTGCTTACAAGCCAAAACTAAAGCAGGGAGTACCAGTGACGTGGAAACTACGCTACAGGAATGTTTTGCTAGCACAGATATGTTCCGGGATTCATTCAATGGCATTGAGTATACCACCTCAGTAATCGACTTCATCAATAAGTGCATCAACGACGTCGTCCCCACAGGGACCGTATATACATATATTACAGGCAACATCCGCATCGAGCTAAAGGCTAGAGCTGCCGCTTATATGAAATCCCACCATGCCCTCAGACGAACCGTCAATACAGGCCTAAAATTGAATCCTACTACACCGGCTCTGACACTTGTCAGATGTGGAAAGGCTTAAACTATTACCGACTACAAAGAGAAACCCAGCCGCGAGCTGCCCAGTGACGCGAGCCTACCAGACGAGCTCAATACCTTCTATGCTTGCTTCAAGGCAAGCAACACTGAAGCATGCATGAGAGCACCAGCTGTTCCATACGACTGTGATCACACTCTCGGTAGCTGATGTGGGCAAGACCTTTAAACAGGTGAACATTCACAAAGCCGCGGGGCCAGATGGATTACCAGGATATGTACTCCGAGCATGCACTGACCAATTGGCAAGTGTCTTCTCTGACATTTTTAACCTGTCCCTGACCGAGTCTGTAATACCTACATGTTTCTCACAGACCACCACCCTGTTCCCAAGATAGCGAAGGTAACCTACCTAAATGATTACCGCTCTGTAGCACTCACGTTGGTAGCCATGAAGTGCTTTTGAAAGGCTGGTCATGGCTCACATCAATATCATCATGCCGGAAACCCTAGACCCACTCCAATTCGCATACCGCCGCAACATATCCACAGATGACGCAATCTCAATCTCACTCCACACTGCTCTTTCCCACCTGGACAAAAGGAACACCTATGAGAATGCTGTTCATTGACTACAGCTCAAGACAAATGAGCTGATCGTGGACTATAGGAAAAGGAGGGCCAAACAGGCCCCCATTAAAATCGACGGGGCTGAAGTGGAGCGGGTCGAGAGTTTCAAGTTCCACTGTGTCCACATCACCAACGAACTATCATGGTCCAAACACACCAAGACAGTTGTGAAAAGGGCACAACACACTTCCCCCTCAGGAGACTGAAAATATTTGGCATGGGTCCCCAGATCCTCAATGTTCTACAGCTGCACCATCGAGAGCATATCAGGCTGCATCACCGCCTGATATGGCAACTGCTCGGCATCTGACCGTAAGGCGCTACAGAGGGTAGTGCGTACGGGCCAGTACATCACTGGGGCCAAGCTTCCTGACATCCAGGACCTATATACTAGGCGGTGTCAGAGGAAGGCCCAAAACATTGTCAGACTCCAGTCACCCAAGTTGTAGACTGTTCTCTCTGCTACCGCACGGCAAGCAGTACCGGAGCGCCAAGTCCAGGACCAACAGGCTCCTTAACTTCATTGGGATAGGGGGCAGCATTGGGAAGTTTGGATGAAAAGCGTGCCCAGAGTAAATTGCCTGCTACTCAGGCCCAGAAACTAGGACATGCATATAATTGGTAGATTTGGATAGAAAACTCAAATTTCCAAAACTGTTAAAATGTATTGTAAAAGGGGATCGAATAAAAGCTGTTTCAACAAGTGATCAAGCTGAAAGACATTCGTTTAGTCTCACGCATGAGCGCAACGCTCATTCTTTCCTTTCTTATGACAACGGAATTGTCCGGTTGGAATATTGAAGATTTATGATAACATCGTTTGACATGTTTCTACAAACTTTAATGGAACATTTTTGACTTTGTCAGAACTTTGTGCCAGCGCTTTGTACATTTGGATTACTGGACTAAACGCACTAACAAAAAGGTATTTGGACAAAGATTGTTTTGTTCAATAAAGTTAAACATTTATTGTCTAACATGGAGACCTGGGAGTGCCATGAGATGAAATTCATCAAAGGTAAGTGTTTTCTTTTTAATGCTATTTCTGACTTTTGTGACACCTCTCTTTGGTTGGAAAATGGTTGTATGGTTCTCTGTGGCTAGGTGCTGACCTAACAATCGCATGGTGTGCTTTCACCGTAAAGCCTTTTTGAAATCGGACACTGGCTGGATTAACAAGAAGTTCATCTTTAAAATTGTGAAGAATACTTGTATGTTTGAGAAATTTTTATTTATATTTGTTTCGAATTTGACGCCCTGCAATTTTACTGGCTGTGGGCGAGGTGGGACGCTCACGTCCCGAACGATCCCAGGGAGGTTAACAGCTTCTACCCCGAAGCCATAAGACTGCTGAACAATTAATCAAATGGCCACCAGGACTATTTAAATTGACATCAGCCCCTCCCTTTGTTTTTACACTGCTGCTACTCGCTGTTTATTAGCATTTATATGCATAGCCACATTACAAATTATGCCGACTAACCTGTACCCCTGCTCATTGACTCTGTACCAGTACCCCCTGTATATTGCCTCGTTACTGGTATGTAATTTTCTTGTTACTTTTTGATTCGACTTTAATTTATTTACTAAATATTTTCTTCACTATTTCTTGAACTGCATTGTTGGTTAAGGGCTTGTAAGAATTTCACGGTTCGACGCATGTGACAAATAAAATGTTATTTGAAATAAACTGGTAAATCACCTCTGCCTGGCGCCCCAGGCAACACCGACCCAGGCTATCCTTACCTGCAGCTCCTTCAGTTTCTCAATGAGTGGATCGTAGGCCAGAGACACCTCCACGCTTGCGGTGTCCAAGGCCCCCATGAAAGCTTTTCTTCCTGGCAAGCTCCAGCCCCTCGAAGTACTGTTCCACGGCCTGCCGGTCCTGCCTCACTAGGCCCTCACAGCTGGCCTTATCCTGCTCCCCCAGCTCACACACCTTCAGGAAATAACACTTCAGGTAAACTATCCAGAAGACTACAAAATGTTTAATTGGTCAAATGCATTAAATCCATTATTACTGGTAAATCACCTCTGCCCGGCGGTGGTCTGACGGCCTCGCCAGCAGGTGAGCGGGCGCCTGCCTCTCCCTGATAAAGGCTGCCTGCAGGTCATCGATGGGGTGTCCCTGGTGCTGGCCCACTGTTAGGCAGATGCCACAGATGAGCTGGCGGTCCTGGACACAGACGTTGAGGGGCTGTCGGTGGTGCGCAGGGCAGATGGGGGCCTTGGGTGGCTGTCCTTCTGGAACTGACAGGTAAGGATGGGAATAAAATAAATGATATACCACTTCATTATACTGTAAAGATAGCTTATGCCCCGATGGGACAATGACCTCAAATAAAAACATTAAACAAATGGTTTCCTTCTCTGATGGCGTGGAGGGAGACATTTTTGGGCAATGCGTCAACACCCGTTGGTGGTAGCTCTACCACACTGGCAGTTGGGGCACTTGAGTGGGAGCCACAGCGGACGCCAGATGGAGTAGATGGCAGAGACTTGGAGTACGTTGTCCAGGCAGGGCAGGCCCCGAGGATCAGCGTTGAGGGAATAGCACACTGAACAGGTCCCCCTCTAGGTTATCCATGCTGAGGTGATGGCACAATGAGGCTCTGCGTACCTGGCTTGTTTCTTCCCTTGCAATTCAATGCATCGTTTAGCCTGTAATTGGAGAAGCAAACAACACTTGAGTATTCTAAATCAAGACAGAAGTTAAGGTTTGTGTTGTCCTGACAGACTCCAACCTCACTTGGCTTGATATGTGTAAACTAATTGATGAGTGAGTGTTTGGTTCTTTAGGTGTTCTTTACCATTCGGCCATCAGATTTTCCACCAATGCTCCTTATAGGACACATCACTGCACTCCTCTGTAAACTGGTTCTCTGTATACCTGTCGCAAGACCTACTGGTGATGCTTATTTATAAAAACCCTCTTAGGCCTCACTCAGCCCTCATCCTCCACATACAACGCCCGTTCTGCCAGTCACATCCTGTTAAAGGTCCCCAAAGCACACGCATCCCTTGGTCACTCTTCATTTCGCTGCAGCTAGAACAAGCTACAAAAACACTCAAACTGGACAGTTTATCTCCATCTCTACATTAAGACTCAATTATGGACACTCTTACTGACAGTTGTGGCTGCTTCATGTGATGCATTGTCTCCACCTTGCCCTTTGTGATGTTGTCTGTGCCCAATAATATTTGTACCATGTTTTGTGCTGCTTCCATGTCGTGTTGCTGTCATGCTATTTTTAATACCTGCAGGCGGCCTTTTGGTAGGCCGTCAGTGTTAATATTTTGTTCTTAACGGACTTGCCTAGTTAAATCAAATGTGGAGTCGCTTCCTGACAATCTGCAAAGTTAAGTGGTTGGTACTTCTGTGGCCAACTAGTATATTAAAATGACTGTCAAACCCGTACCTCCAAACCTGAATAGCGGTGGATGATGACTTCACACCGGATGACTCCCACCTCACAGCTAGAAGCTATTTGTCTGACTGGATGATCTTCAGTTTCTACTGTCTCGGTCTAACCCATGTATCGGTTTGTAGGGCACTACAATTATTGGCACTTGCATATAATGAATAAGGCTGGTTGACTGAGATGAACAACACAGACCCACAATTAATTCAAATGGGGAATATACAGGGCTGCTTCGGGGTCCTGATCCTTACCATCAAGTGGAAGAAGTGTCCCTCCTTACAGAATTGACATGTTAATGTCCTACACATTTTTCCCATGGGGTGGAGAGAAAATGTAGCAACTTTATAACACATTTCATGAAATTCTACATGGTTTGCCATGGGGCAGAGCGATTTTTTTTTTTATGTTGCAGTTTTAATTTCCTGCAATTCTACACATTTTGCCTTGACTGAGTGACTAAGTCAATGGCGGCCCAGTGCAGGTCAGGGCCCCTGGGCATGTGTCCTGCGTGATATTCAGACAGGATTACTACAGGTTATGCCTTATACCAGCCCTGGTTAAAATGACTAAAGAGTTGTTTTCCTGGGACAGTTTTCACAGTCAGTTGGGCTGGTGTAGTGCAATTGCCTGAAATGTAACAGAACAAATAAATCTAGGAAACAGTAAAAGCTCCAGCTACCAGAGCTCAAGACTACCAGTACTGTATTACATTGATACTGTGGGGGTTTGAAGAGCCTACTCATTTTGGTGGCAGGTTGCACTAAACTAATTGTACAAGAGCAGTTTGTTCAATTGGCACGTCAGGTTAGATTGCACCGATCACCTGATGCTGCCCAACACCTGAGTAACACTATTCTAGTTTAAATAATATCATGGCGGTCTGACCAAGTCTAGAATGATATTTCGCTTAAAGGTGTTGATTAATTTGGATTTATCACAATTTGGGCTACAGGTGTTAACTTCCTATTTGTGCGGCACTGTTGACAATAGACAGCGTGTAACATAGTAGCCTATAACATGGACTTCGTTCACACTCCTAATATTTCGGCCATAAATAATATCTTAACAAAATAAAACAAAAGCATTGAGACACTTTAAAAACGCTGCCGGAAGTATTTGCTTTTGGAAGAAAACAGTGATGCCAGTATAGGCTGGAAAATGGCAAAAGAACGTTAGCTAAACTGGAACACTAGCGCGAGCCGATAGCAAATGAATGGAATCGAACGATCGCAGCGTCTGTTTTGACTGAAGTGACGCTTAGAATTCCATTTCGCCTAAATAGCATCAAATAATGTATACATTATTTTACCACTCCAATCTGTTCTTTGGACGAAACTGAAAAATAACTCGTGTAGAAAGTCAACACCCGCACCTTGGTGCCAAGTGTGCTTATGTCTGCATATCGAGGTAGGGAAAAAAATGTCAACTTGACTATTTCTGGTCGAGCGATCGATGACAGCAAGAGTACGCTGACAAACTTTAATTAGAAATCAATTATCCTAATTAAAAATGGTGTCCGAATCCCAAGCGAGATTTGGCAAAATAGACATTTCCCTATAGTAAACAATGGGATCTCAAAGTTGCACGAGGAAATGTTTACATTTGAACTACCAACGTGGGCAGGTCTCATTGCCAACAATAGCAAAGCAGACATTGTGACGTAGAACAATAAACTGGGAATAGAACGTTCCGAAGGCGAGTTGGTGCCACGGTGCTGTGCTCAATAGAACTAATAGGAGCTGGCATGGTTAAAAATGCCCTAAAATAAGGCAGGTTTTTTCGTGATTACTTCCAACTACGGCAAGCAGCTGAGACATATGGTGATATGAAACTGGCCTCCACCGCGGATGCAAAGAACTAGTTCAGAAAAAAAGCATAGTTAAAAATGTAGTGTTGCCAGCGTACCAGTATATCTGCCTGACACAGCTGGTTATTTGGGCTGCATTTCAACGAGGTTACTGTGCATTTTTAATCAAACTCAAAACTGTTTCAAACTTAGATACTTTCAAAGTACAGAATGTAATTTTAAAACACTCACCGATGCCCGGACTTCGCGAATACGTGCGGAAGATACCGTTCCGTCCTCGGTTTGGTCCCTGACTATAGTATCTCAGTGCGCATGCGAATTACCCAATGGTTTGACGATCCTAATCTTGAGAACGTACACTCAAAATGTAGAAATCAATCAATCCATCCGCCATCATTAACACAATGGAAAATCTATTTTATTTTGAATAGCATGAGCGACCGAGGAAAACTAATTGATACAATTTATGAGTAAGTGGCAAAATAATGCAGGCCTTAGGGATGGAGGTGTGAGCATGCGGGTCTGGGTAGATGAGATGTTTGTAGTAAAAATATATACACTAATGCTTAACTTCTTTCACCATAGCACTGCATTAAGGACGTTTATTTTTGACAAAGATATTGAAATGCTGCAAATGCCAAATGCTGATCCTCAATGAAATATCAAAGGCAACAACACAAAATGACAGACCATACCTGTAGGTTTCACTATTTATTTTCTTGAAGACAACCTAGCCTGTAGATCCAACTCAACAGGATAACCAACTTCTTCCATTCCATTTTTTTTGAAACCACATCTTTGCTAACAAGGAATGCTGCTGCTGTTGCTAAAAATAAAAAAAATATGTTCAACAGAAGGGGAAGATGGTGCACCTAAATGGTAAAGAGGGGGGAAGGAGCAAGGGGTCGGGAGGTACTGCAAACTTGTTCATGAGTTTTAGATGAAGGAATAAGGCTCAACATGTATCATTGAGACACCTTGTCGAGGCTTGGGGGTCCAATCCCTGATACTTACCTTTCCCCAACTCAGGGGTGCCTCAATATCTGAGGCAGAACAATTATTGCCCCCCTTAAAAATTTTTTTCTCATTCACTAAAATGGCTCAACATGAGTTGATCATTGCTACAACTGAATATAAAACAGATTGTGGTTGGATGATGCATATTGTTGGTGTTAGCAGGTATGATTGAGAGTAACCACACCTTTTGAACAACTTCAGGCCTCTCACTCTGCAGTACATGTGCAAAACTGTTCAGATTAATCTTCAAATCAGAAATTTAGGTCAGTAGGGGGAGACATGTAACATTTAAAACAGCACAGTTTACAAAAAAATTTAAATGACACTGTGTACACAGCCTAAAGAAACAAAAAAAAATGTTTTAATTACCTGTGCTATAGTTTAGTACATGCAAAGGTTATGAATCGATGTTACAACTGCCATTTTTCATTCCCCCCTTATGTTAAGTCAAAGCTCAAAGCTATGGCAACAATACTGCAAAGCAGTGATTTTTGCTTCAAGAGAAAGAAAAAACATCAAATCATGCTAGGGGAGTATATAAGTCATTTGGTTGACAATAGTCATGTCAGAATTTCACAGCATCAAACCCATATCTGGTGCAAAGGTATGGTTATTGTGGGAAGGTGGAATATGATCCTTATCACCATAAGCAATGAAAGTAAAAGCAGGGGAAAAAAAAAAAAAAAATTGTACACTGGATGCAAAAAGAAAAGCCACCAAATGCATCTGAATACAATGCACCCACTGCTCCACCTGCCGAAAGCATTGTCCAGTGTTAATTAATACTAACTTAACAATCAAAACCCTTATGATGATTTTTATTTTTTTTTTCTTTCAAAGTTCTTCTTTTCAGGGATTTGTATCTGCCTCTCAAGGCAGAATTTCTTCTGGTATTTTCCTTCGTTTGCGCTTCTCGGTTTTGTTACTCTTACGTATTTTTTTTCTCTCTGCATGCGTTCACATCCAGTCTTCTTGCACTCTCCAGACACGCACACACACCACTCGTCCATTCTCTCGCACAAGCGCAGCTGGACTCTGGCCCTGCCCGCCTCCGCGAGGGGGGGGGGGGGGGGGGGGGGGAGACGCCCCATCGAGGGCCTCTGGTTGGAGGAGATGAACCTGGCTCCTCAGCACTGAGTCCAGACATTCATACACAAAGGGTCCATTCACACACGTCTGATGGCGTGGCCGATTTAGGGATGGGCGCACAGGTGGTGCCCCCTCCGGTCGGAGGACCGCAGAATTGTCATATGGTTCATCTTATGCTTGTTTTGTTGGTTTTCCTTTTGTGTTTTTGTGATTTGTTGCCTCAATTTCTTGATTTTGATGTATTTGGTTCTCCCCGGGCTGACATCGCGTTTTTGTTGTCATTGTAGTAGTTTTCCGTTTTAGTCGACAGCTCCAATAACATGGAAGTTACTTGGCGTCTCAACGCATTCGATGTAGATGTTTGTTTTTTTGCAACATGTAGCCACTCACTCACTCGCCATCTCAAACTTCATTTGGGCTGGTTCCCCTAGAATGCCAAACGAAATCCACACATTTTCTCAGATAAGATGCAGCCACGGATCCCACGAGCCAAGCACAATGGATCTAATTTCTCTCACACTCTTTCGCTCTCTTTTTCTCCTAATTTGTTTTATGTTGAACAGAGTGCTGCATCGCAAACAAAACTCCAGACTCCCGAGATGCCTTCTAGAACTGGAACCCCTCTGTTGGCACGTTGGTGGAGGAATTGAAGCCGTACGTTCCCCCCTGGATCGCCTCCGGAACCAGGCTGGAGTCTTCGTCAATCTGAACATCAGACAATAAGTTAATCATCTATACCAATAAGACATTCCCCACAATGGAGTATGCAGTACCTTCCCCAACCAAGACATGATCATATCAGTGAACTGACTTACATCATCAGATGAGAAGAACTGATCAATAATTTCATACGCCAGTTTATAGATGTCTTCATTCTCATGATTCTGGAGCTGCTCCACCTTCTCCAGACCTGAGGGGCAGGAAAGAGAGATGGTTCAAGTCAAATCTACACAGCCACTGAGATACAAACACTATACTTCAACATAATTGTTCCTACCTACTGTTTATGTTTAAAAGGTAACTGTGGGCTGGGCACTCACCTCCACACTCCTCGATGAGGTTGGCGATGGTCTCGGCCTCGTCGTCGGCCATCTTGAGGATGTTGCTGAGTCCGTCCAGGACCACCTGCACCACCTGAGCATCCTTCACTGTCAGCAGGTTACAGAAGGGAGGGATCACCTGCTGCTGGATCAGGTACGCCACCTACAGGCCCGGAGGAGAAGGGTCAGCTTTAGAGTTTACAAAATACATTTTTACAAAGTGGCAATTTGAGTGTATGTCTGGATGTCAGGTGAGGTAAAGCAGGTAGGCCTCAGTTGAGCTCACCTGGTCCTTCCTCCCGCTAATTGTCAGGTTGCTGATGGCCCAGGCTGCTTCTTTCTGTGTTCCAAAGTCTCCCTGCAAAAACATTTGTATTAATTTGTCATTTTGTGTGACAGAAAGCACTGATGAAGTGATGAATGAAGCCATGAAAGTGATGAAACAGACCTTGTCCAGAAGGTGGATGATCATGGGTACCAGGTTGGCGTCGATGACAGCCTGCACCTGCTGCTGGTTGCCTGCTGTGATGTTGGACAGGAACCACACTGCCTCCTGTAGGATGGGAGAACAGCAGTAATCAGTCTGACTACTCCTTCAAGTGTTGTGTGATAGAGCCAGGGCTTACAGAGACTGAATAAGCGTGTGCATGTGTCAGGAGGACTGCAGACATGGTGATTAGTTCCCATGTGGAATTCAAAGGAGTGCAGACTGAGCTAGATCAGACTCCAGCTCAGAGCTGAGGGGTGCTGGAGGCTCTAATCATTGGCTCAGTCACTGAGGGAGGGACCTCTGAGTGACAGGCCTCAGATGCACTCCGATATCAGCAGAGACCCATGGGTCTTCAACGCCCACTATCCTCCACCCAGAAATACTACACACACACACACACACACACACACACATCTCATACTCTACCCACCCCAAAATCTACTTAAACTGCAATTTCCACCAGCCTCTTGATCCAGGTCTTCCATGATGTGAGTACCTAACTAATAGTTGTATCCCCATTCACCGTGATTCATATAGCATTCACACTAGCACCATGTCTCTGATATCATCACGTCTAGCATGATCAGTCCCACTGACACACCTGCTATGCTGTGGCAAGGTGAAGCAGTGCGGAGTGGATGTTTTACGGTGTGTGTTACCTTGTTGATCTTCTCCTTGGGGTGTGTGAGGAGAGAGGGGAAGTGTCCCAGGGCGTCACAGTTGAGCACCACCTGGGTCTGTTCATCTGTTCCAGTCACTATGTTGCCCACCGCCCGCAGAGCAGCAGTCTAGAGAAACACACACACAACAGTCAATTCAAACAACTCCAAGCATCAATGAACATTCATGCAACTAACTATAGTAAGCAAACCAACCAATAAATGCAACCGCCACCCAAAGAATGACTTGAGTATGAATATCAGCACAGTAAGCACCAGACTGGGGATCAGGGCCAGGAGTAAGACCCATTCAAGTCCTGAGCAGTATCATCTAGGGTCAACTTACCTACTGCACCATAGTAACTGTCTTACACCCCCCACCCCCAACAGGCCAGACAGGAATCAGTCTCCAGTCAAAACACCGCAGCTCAGGACAAGAGCTCTTTTCCTAACACTTGCCCTTCCCCCCCAAACATAACTTTATCTTGCCACCACAGTGCACAGGTCTCCAAGTACTTGACCACCCCTAGCCACGACCGTCAGTGTTTGCAGACCTGAAGGAAACTGATATGGATAAGTAATAGGATGCTCTACCTATCATTCTAATGAGCATAGAGAAGCCACCTCCATATTGCTTACACACCCATCTGATTCCATCACATCTGTAAAAACAGCTATGGTAGGGCAAAGGCTCAGTCCTTACAAAAGCAACCATTCCATTTGGTGTGCGTCGGTCTTCCTGAGCCCCACTGAGTAGGATGAAGCTGATCCTAGATGCTGATCTACAGACAGTTTTGTAGTTAATGATGGGATTTGGGGGGGGCTAAGCTGATCCTATATCTGTGGCCCACTAGCATCTGTGTCTCCATACCTGGACTTTGACCTCCTGGTGGCTAAGCAGGGGCACCAGGTTGGGAACGATGCCCGAGTCGATGACCATCTGAATCTGCTCGTTGCCAGCGTCCGTCAGGTAGGACAGAGCCCACACCGTGTCCACCAGGATCTACAGGGGTCAAAGGTCCCAAAAACCAAATATTCACTCATTCATCAACACATGGATCATATACCAATATCTGTTTGTGGCTATTAAATGGGGAGAAGAAAAAAATAATCAATATGATCAATGTCAATGTTTTACTATTTGGGTTGTCTCTTTCTGGATACCATCATGGAATCAGGAATACTCACATTAACATCAGTGTGGTGGATCAGCACACAGAGAGCTGGAAGAATCTGAGAGAGAGAAAAGGAGGGAGAGAGCAAGATAGTCAATGAGGAAGATGCCAACAAAATGACAGGAATAGGATATTCCCACTATGGATGTGACAACTGGACAATTTTTAAAACAGCCCTGTGAATTCACAATGCGGCTGTGCTGCTGCCAGCAACGGGCTTCAGAGCATCCCCTTCAGATGGTTAGCATTGCACCTGTACTACCATTACTGTACCTCTCAGAAAGTTGGCCTTCACTTCTCATTTAACTTGTCAAAGTTGGAAGTTTACATACACCTTAGCCAAATACATTTAAACTCAGTTTCACAATTCCTGACATTTAATCCTAGTAAAAATGTCTTAGGTCAGTTAGGATCACCACTTCATTTTAAGAATGTGAAATGGCAGAATAATGGCAGAATAATGGCAGAGGATGATTTATTTCAACTTTTATTTCTTTTATCACATTCCCAGTGGGTCAGAAGTTTACATACCTTCAATTAGTATTTGGTAGCATTGCCTTTAAATTGTTTAACTTGGGTCAAATGTTTTGGGTAGACTTCCACAAGCTTCCCACAATAAGTTGGGTGAATTTTGGCCCATTCCTCCTGACAGAGCTGGTGTAACTGAGTCAGGTTTTTTCTGCCTCCTTGCGCGCACACACTTTGTCAGTTCTGCCCACAAATGTTCTATAGGATTTAGGTCAGGGCTTTGTGATGGCCACTCCAATACCTTGACTTTGTTGTCCTTAAGCCATTTTCCCACAACTTTGGAAGTATGCTTGGGGTCAATGTCCATTTGGAAGACCCATTTGCGACCAAGCTTTAACTTCCTGACTGATGTCTTGAGATGTTGCTTCAATATATCCACATAATTTTCCATCCTCATGATGCCATCTATTTTGTGAAGTGCACCAGTCCCTCCTGCAGCAAAGCACTCCCACAACATGATGCTACCACCCCCATGCTTCACAGTTGGGATGTGTGTTCTTCTGTTTGCAAGTTTCACCCTTTCCCACCAAACATAATGATGGTCATTATGGACAAACAATTCTATTTTGTTTCATCAGACCAGAGGACATTTCTCCAAAAAGTACGATCTTTGACCCCATGTGCAGTTAAAAAAAAGCGAGACTACGGTTTGTATGGCGGTTTTGGAGCAGTAGCTTCTTCCTTGCTGAGCAGCCTTTCAGATTATGTTGATATAGGACTCGTTTTACTTTGGATATAGATACTTCTGTACCGGTTTCCTCCAGCATCTTCACAAGGTCCTTTGCTGTTGTTCTGGGATTGATTTGCACTTTTTGCACCAAAGTACGTTCATCTCTAGGAGACAGAACATGTCTCCTTCCTGAGCGGTATGACGGCTGCATGGTTCCATGGTGTTTATACTTGCGTACTATTGTTTGTACAGATGAACGTGGTACCTTCAGGCATTTGGAAATTGCTCCCAAGGATGAACCAGACTTTGAGGTCTACAACTTTTGGGCTGGTTTCTTTTGATTTTACCATGATGTCAAGCAAAGAGGCACTGAGTTTGAAGGTAGGTCTTGAAATATATCCATAGGTACACCTCCAATTGACTCAAATTATGTCAATTAGCCCATCAGAAGCTTCTAAAGCCATGTCAACTTAGTGTATGTAAACTTCTGACCCACTGGAATTGTGATACAGTGATTTGTAAGTGAAATAATCCATCTGTAAACAATTGTTGGAAAAATGACTTGTGTCAGCAGCGCCTCTTCAACCTCAGGAGGCTGAAGAAATTCGGCTTGTCACCAAAAGCACTCAAACTTCTACAGATGCACAATCGAGAGCATCCTGGCGGGCTGTATCACCGCCTGGTACGGCAACTGCTCCGCCCACAACCGTAAGGCTCTCCAGAGGGTAGTGAGGTCTGCACAACGCATCACCGGGGGCAAACTACCTGCCCTCCAGGACACCTACACCACCCGACGTTACAGGAAGGCCATAAAGATCATCAAGGACAACAACCACCCGAGCCACTGCCTGTTCACCCCGCTATTATCCAGAAGGCGAGGTCAGTACAGGTGCATCAAAGCTGGGACCGAGAGACTGAAAAACAGCTTCTATCTCAAGGCCATCAGACTGTTAAACAGCCACCACTAACATTAGAGTGGCTGCTGCCAACACACTGACTCAAATCCAGCCACTTTAATAATGGGAATTGATGGGAAATGTAAAATATATCACTAGCCACTTTAAACAATGCTACCTAATATAATGTTTACATACCCTACATTATTAATCTCATATGTATATACTGTACTCGATACCATCTAATGTATCTTGCCTATGCTGCTCTGTACCATCACTCATTCATATATCTTTATGTACATATTCTTTATCCCCTTACACTGTGTATAAGACAGTAGTTCTTTTTGGAATTGTTAGTTAGATTACTTGTTGGTTATTACTGCATTGTCGGAACTAGAAGCACAAGCATTTCGCTACACTCGCATTAACATCTGCTAACCAAGTGTATGTGACAAATAAAATTTGATGTAGATGTCCTATCCGACTTGCCAAAACTATAGTTTGTTAACAAGAAATTTGTGGAGTGGTTGAAAAACAAGTTTTAATGACTCCAACCTAAGTGTATGTAAACTTCTGACATCAACTGCTGTTGCTTGCCTTTCTGACATTTTCCCAACTGTTAACGATGACGACGCAGTGGTGGCGAGTCAACTCCAAAATAATTGATTCCAACTCCTTGCAGGTTGACTCCCATTTCCGAGTGTCAAGATTAGATTCCACTAGGAAATCGACTCCTAAGATTCAGTATTTTTGGAACGTCGGAGACTTATTAGTTGCTGTATTTCCGAGGACACAAACAAGAGCTAGCGAGGGATGGAAAGAAAGGGGAGGGGCACAGTTTAGGCAGGTCAGCCAACAGGCAGACAGAGTCAGAACCATGCACTAGGCCCATCTATCAGCAAGCTGTATCTCACAATGTTTGGGGCTTGCCATGTCTCGCAACTTCAGTAAAGCAGGGCCTATCATCACTGAATAGATTAGGATATTGAGATGGAACACTTCGCTCTCTGACAGCTACACACAGTATCTGCGTGGGTTCACTTCACGCCATTCACAGGGTGGTAGCTCGGGCACCAAAACAGTGGAGAAGTTGAGCCTCAAGCTAAAATTGACCCACTCTGCTGTTTACTTTCTGCATCTACTTCATATCACAGAGTCTACCTTCAAATTACACAACTTAAATGTATTAACTTTTATATAGCGTGATTCAGTACATACAGAAATCTCAAACGGATTTAAAGCAACAACAAAACAAGCAATTTAAAAACAACAATTAATCATCATGGAGTTGATCGACGGACAAAAGACTGAAGGTTGAGGAAGTTCATGGCTTGAGTGAGGTCAGCGGAGGGAGGAGGTCGAAGGGGAGAGCCTTTATAGCCCATCATCTAGTTAGGCTATAACACTGAAAATAATGTTTTGTGATAACTGCACTGCGATTGTTTTCAGTTAAGGATCCCACGCCTTTTTTATAAGGGGCTTATGGCAGTTTAGAGACATGGTCCAGTATTATTCAGCAGTGGTGCCTCTTCCACAGACATGCCTCTCTGAGCACTAAATCAGCCCTCATTTCCCCAGCTTAGGAGCACACCTGCTGGGTACCGACTAATCCTGCTCTCTCCCTCCCTCCATTCATCCCACTGACAACCAGCCAACTACTGATCAATTCCTCCATCTCTCACATGAGGGGAGAGTGACATTGGCAGGAAACAGGAACCTACAGCAGGAGCTAGGAGGACAGACTGATGGATACATATACCCCAGGGGCACACACAGACACTGTACACTACTGTAAATAATGCTCAGATTCAACAACATACTGACCGACAGAGATTCAGAGACAAACAAACAGAGCCAGTAACTCCTGGACAGTGTCCTCAGGTAATTTTGCCAGGACAGACTGACCATAACTCAGGTGGCACACACACTCCCTCTCTTACCTCCTGGATGGTCTCCATGGGCGGCGGTGGGTCCTTGTGGCGGCAGAGGTTGACCATGACCCAGGTGACGTTACGGAGGAAAGTGATGGGGATAGAGGGGCTGATGAAGGACAGCAGGGGCTTCACCACACCAAGACTGATCACATAGTCCCTGCACTGGGGGCCGTCGCCTACGAACAGACGGTGTCACAAACACTCACCGATAATGCCTCGAGACAAACATCAGAGAATCCCTGAGCCAATCCTAAAAATCAGCCTCCATTGTTAGTGTCCCATAGTGAAGGATCCAGACTCACCTATGATGTTGCCCAGGGCCCAGACTGCCTGTTCACACACGTTCTGGTGAGGAGAGTGCAGCAGCCTAAGGAACAGTGGCACAGCATCTGCAGGAGAGGAAATACTCTCAATATTCAATAGCTAACTCAATCACCAAAGACCACAAATAATCTACTTCTCAGGGTAACATAACCAACAAATCCAAGACTTGGTAGGCATGACGATCGAAAATCCCACCCCCACAGAGTGCTGGCAGTGGTAGCGCCGAGGTTGAGAGCTGGTACTTACTGGACTGGACCACTGCCTGGGTCTGCTCTGAGGTTCCTGAGGCAATGTTGGTCAAAGCCCAGGCAGCTTCAAACTGTAGAGATGGACTGGAGGCAGGAGTAAGATGCGGTAGCAAGAAAAAAGGGTAGAGAGGAAGAGAGGGGAGGGACAAAGAGTGATGAAACAAGAAATGGAAGGGGTTGTTATGGTAATACAAGGGTTTTGACAATCCTCACACCTGATTTGGGAAAATCCTGAAATTTGCACTTTCATCATCATCTGAAAAGATCTGTTCTCAGTGCAGTGATGCTTAGCTTACATTCACTGCAGCAATGCTTAGGTCACAACCACTGTTGTGTTATGTAAGACAGAATATCTATAACAAAGTAAAGCCCTGCTTACTTGTCATCTCTGTCCAGACAGTGCACCAGGATGGGCAGAATGCCAGACTTGATCAAGTCATCTATGGGAGGGTTACGGTCACTAGACAACAGCTTCCTGCAGGGAGAAAAAGTGATTATTTCACACGTTTGCACCTACAATACTCAAAACACACTGAAACACAGACACAAAATAAAGGAATGTGAAATGCAGACATTGAGCTGTTGGCGCAACACAGGTGCTGTTGAGTACAGACACGACATAGTAATACATTCGCACAACGATTACACAAAACCGATGACAATGAAGAGAACTAAGTCAGCATGCTCACCGGAAACCATGAAACAATTAACTGCACAACATTCTAGAGATGGTTTTTGGAACCATGTTTGAGTGTGAATCACCATGGCAACCAGCAGAGCCGGGTATAGGAGGATAGAGTTCCTACCTTGCAGCCTGCACGGCACTCAGCTGAACTCCCTGGTTATCACTGGTGGCATTCTGCAACAACAGCACACAGGGGATCACATACATGGGAAGGAAATCAGTGTCTAAGACATTTTTCAAACATGGAAGTGAGATGCACTTACTTGTACTATTGCTTCAAGAGAGGTGTTTTGCTGCAAAATAAAAGTAGGTACTTGGTTAGGGAACAATTTTATTTTGCCAAACATGACAAGGGGTATTGTCATGCGTTTGTTTGCACTGTGGCCACACCTCAGGGTAATTAGTCAGGCCTTAAGAGGCCGTCCTGACCGGGAAAAATAAGTCAGAAACTATGGAGACACTAACCAGTCCCCGAGGAGCGTCAGTGGATAAAACTTTGTATGTCACAAATCGCCACAAAAACTGAAGAAAAAAAAAACCCATTACAGTCGATATTTATCCTATTTTTTTTTTTTTACTGCAACGGCAAGAGGCCCCCTCCCATTTGATTAGGACTGCATGTGGATATCTTTAGCTAACAGTTCAAGGAACTCAGTCTTAACATAGACCTCAATCCCCATCAGTCATTACTTCAAGGAAGGACAGAAAGATGCCTTTTCAAAGTATTTGAACAGAGCCACGTACCGATCTGAAGTCTCCATCTGCATCAGAGTCCTCACAGATGTCCTCGTGGGGCACGTTTCTCCTCTTCAGAAGGTGCTCGTCCCTTTTGTTCTGCATAGAGCAGGGAAAGACAGCAGTCTTAACATACATGTATCAGCATGGCAACAGGCTCAACTATTAAACAGGAATTTTAAACGGATACTTCGGGATGCTAGCAGATACCCATAGACTTCAGGTCATTGCACTAACACTAGTTAGCATTGGCTCGTAAAACTACCTTCAGACAGGAGACAGACATAAAAATGGTATCCACAAGTTCATCGGACTCTTGGGAAGCAGTTAAAATCCTGAAGTATCCCTTCAAACTCATTTTCGATAACCTGACTGAAATGCATTTGTATCTTGCCTGACAGATTAAAGGAAAGAAAGTGAATGATTACCTTGCGGAGTTCCACCACCACCTCCGTCCTCTGTCTCCTCATCGTCTATAGGGGAGGAAACGCATACATTAGTCCAAATATACACTTGTTTGTTGATTCTTCCACAAACCAAGCCCAAAACATAAATCAGATGTTTATCCTCCCAATATGATGAGATGACGGCATCCAGTGTACTCATGCCTAGAGCTGTTCAGAGTTAGTTTCCATCCACAGCCATGGATGGCACAGTGATAGAAGCAGCCTGCCATACCAATGCCTGAAATCACCAGCTCACACTCACATTAGGACACTGACACAATTTACATAGACTAACTTACCACAGATCTGAACTGCTCCAGGGCTGGTGTTTTGTATGTTATGGTTCATGTTAATATTGGGTGGTAATACAAGGGACCATTTTCAAGCACCTGATTGACAGACATTACATTTTTGACAAGGCCTCATTAAGTAATTTGCTGTCATCACATACTGGCCTTTGGCCATTTGTCATGATCGGATGAAGTTAAATTCTTCCTTCGGTCTAGAAGGGCACTACCCATTTCCTTCTTAGAAAATTCTTATATTCCCTCTCCACGGTGAAGTGGGAGACAGTTCAGCACTTTATCATGTCTTGGTGTGATTTAGCCTAGTCATGCACATTAGTTGTTATTCAAGCAATATGCTTGTTCCCACCGCAAACAATGCCTCTGCCGTTAACTAGTCATATTACTTAATTAAAAAGAGGCAGGCACTTCTTGTTAAACCGGATACAAAGAGAACACGATTTCCTGACCATCTAGCTGAAACACAATAACACATAGGCCTAGCTAGTATAGGTGTTCCTCTATCATCTGTTTCCCTTGCCTATAATCATGTTGCTTCCACTAGTTTGAACTGAAAATGTTTCAAAGTTGAAGAAGCCTTGGGTGTTGGTGTGGCACCCTCCTCCTCCAGACCATTACAGATGGGGTGCAAACTAGCTTTGGGACACATCAGGAGTCTGTATTGGTTGGACTCCCGGAGTGTAAAATAACCCTACCACAATATAGCCTGCTTCACACAAAAAATACATTCCCTGTCAACAAATGCATGTGCATAATCTCTAGGAACTCTACATACCAGATGTAAAAGTGAAATGTGTCCCTCGCTATCAAATAAACGTATGAATCCAACTTTTGTCTGAACAGCACCATATTACTGTTTAGTGAGACAGTGAGCTGACATTAGACCACACACACACACCCTACCACATTACACAGCATGAATATTGTGCAGTTTGGTCAAAAGTTAGATTAAGATTTTTATTTGATAGCGGGGGTAACATTTCACAATATATCTAATAAATAGAGTTCCTAGAGATTATACATATGCATTTGTTGACAGGAAACTGATTTTCTGTCGCCACCCACCAGAACGATTTACAACTAAGGGAGTCCAACCAATACACTGACTCCCGATGTTGTGTTCCAAAACTTGGGAAAAAACACTGGTTAGTATAATGTAACGCTAATGTTAAACTCCTCTACACTTGTTGCCTATCCATCCATCTACCTCACAATGCTTATAGCTTACGTTATGGGTGTGCCAAGGCCTGTAAAGGGGCCCTGACCAGATAAATGCCGCCGTTGTTTTGAGATACTAGATATATTAGATACTAACCTAGCTACCGTCAACGGGTACTGGCTAACTAGATAGTGTAACGACCCTGGGTTTATAAGCGCGGATTTCGACTGCCGCTTGAGCATGCTTTTGGGGCACAGTCGATAGCGCGCTGGACTTCGGCTAGAAGGTCGAGGGATCGAGACCTGCTCCATTACAATAGTTAAAGATGTGTAGTTAAGGACGCTGCTAACGAGTATGAGGTAAACATTTACCATTACATTTGACACTTTGAACTTTATATTCGTAGTTTGTTCTATGACAAACTTAGTATTGTGGCTAACTTAGCTGACCAGCTAACGTTAGCTAGTATAGTTGAGGTTCTTACTGCGTAATTTTCTGAGGTCATTAGTTAGTTAGCCAAGTTGGCCAACGGTACCCACTAGTTTCAACATTTTACTGGTTACTTTGCTATAACTAACGATGTATACCATCTGACATTTGCGTATAAATTAGTTAACTAGCAAAGTAGAACGTTAGTCGGGGAGGGGTGGTACTATAGCTGGCTAGCTAACGTTAACTAATCCAACCCACTGAGATGGCTGACTAGCGCCGAAAGGGATACGAATCTCGTTTAATGAAATTATCCCCCGAAAAGATGTGGTTAGGTATGTCAATTCCAAACCTCAACACCAAACTGGGTGGGCTCTCTGACACAGGTACCTAACTACATTTCAGATGACAGTCGAATAGCATATCTAGCTATCCCGAACAGCGTGTTTGCTATCACGGCCTGTAGTTAGCTAGCTAGCTTAGATGAAACTGGAAGTCATTGCTAGTTTGGTTAGCATGGGACGATTAACGTGTTGATGGTTACTTTTTAGGTTCAGAAATTCGGATGGATTGACAGAAATTACTTGATTTGACGATCAGATAAGGCCTGGTTTGGTCTGGGTGCAAAGTTCCAGATCCTGAAAATTACAAACGACGTCACACAACGCAGCCCCAAGCCACAAAATAGCGCATATGAAAAGGGACCCCTCGACGGAATCAGATACTTTACCTCCAAATCGCGACCCTTGTTCTTGAAATTCTTGAGCCGCTGGTTGTCTAGTTTCTCGTTGTCAGCCATATTAGCAATTTTAGCTATGTTTTAACACCGTTAGAAATTAATTAGCTAGCAGCTACCCCTTTCAAGTTCTTTTTTTCTCAGGCCTTTCAGTTACCGGACTATTTTTTTGCTGGTCTGTCCGCGGTGCATACTGGGAATGCCGGTGGTAGAGGCGCAGCCTCTCTCTGGCGTGGAAGGGTGGGGAATTCCCCTTATTGCTCACTCATTGGTCTTGCGAAATAGGTTATCATTCTATTAAACCCTCACTAGGTTGCGCTGTGGTAGTTCAGACCACCACACTATATCTCCAATTATTATCATCAATAAATTCTACAAATAGTGGGAATGAAAGTTATTCTATAGTCTCATGATTGAGTAACGTTATGATCTGTCAATGAGTCCATTCTGGTCAAGCGTTAGGCCTAAATAGTTACTAGTCCTATACTGATATATAGATATAGACTTCTTCCATGTCGGTGCCCATCAGTAATACATATCAAGTTATGTTTTAATGCCTTTTGTAGCCTGGAACTTTCAATAGTAATCACTATGGCAACAATAATAAATGTCGCTAGGCACCAACTGCCAATGTCAAATGTCAAAAGTGTTATTTAACTTCACAATCTTTTATAATTAGAATATTACACACAAGGACAACATACGATATACTAAATTATACTGCATATCTATATCAATTGATATATTAACGTTAACAATGTGAATGGACATTCAGAATAGGCTACAAGCACATAGCTAGTAACATTACAACAGTAAGTTAACGTGGGTCGTTAACGTTAGCTATGACTGTTATAATTGGCGAAAGTAAGATATATATATATATCATCAAATATGTTGTTTTCAACGTAAAACAACTGTTGTGCATTATAGTGAGCTTCATAGTGTATAGGCCAACATACCTGCAGGTCCATTTGCTGAACACGTAATGAATATTTCCAGGGCAGTACCAAGTTGTCTAAAGTGCAAAGTTCTCCAGTTTTATCAAAATAATGATGTGTCCCACTTATGTAGATTCTGGAAGGTTGAACACGGAACTAAAACTAAATTGGATGTTACAGAGCCAATTGAACTGTATGGGACATACCATTATGGAAGCACTGTTTTGGGACATATTTATCATTCTAATCCACAGCTCCTACACACTATTTTGAGATCTCTCAATTAGTGTATTTGGTATAGGCCGACTGCTACTTTGACTAAACTTGTCATTTCTAAACCACAGCGACTGAAATGACACTTAACAACGAGTTAAAGTTAGTTTCAGAGTGGGTGGCAAGGAATAAGTTAGCCCTAAATATTTCTAAAACTTAAAGCATTGTATTTGGGACAAAACGTTCACTAAACCCTAAACCTCAACTAAATCTTGTAATAAATCATGTGGAAATTGAGCAAATTGAGATGACTAAACTGCTTGGAGTAACCCTGGATTGTAAACTGTCATGGTCAAAACATATTGATAAAACAGTAGCTAAGATGAGGAGAAGTATGTCCATAATAAAGCGCTGCTCTGCCTTCTAACAACGCTATCAACAAGGCAGGTCCTACAGGCCCTAGTTTTGTCTCACCTTGACTACTGTTCAGTCGTGTGGTCAGGTGCCACAAAGAAGGACTTAGGAAAATTGCAATTGGCTCAGAACAGGGCAGCACGGCTGGCCCTCAGAACAGGGCAGCACGGCTGGCCCTCAGAACAGGGCAGCACGGCTGGCCCTTGGATGTACACAGAGAGCTAATGTTAATCATATGCATGTCAATCTCTCCTGGCTCAAAGTGGAGGAGAGATTGACTTCATCACTTCTATTTATGAGAGGTATTGACATGTTGAATGCACCGAGATGTCTGTCTAAACTACTGGCACACAGCTTGGACACCCATTCATACCCCACAAGACATGCCACAAGAGGTCTCTTCACAGTCCTCAAGTCCAGAACAGACTATGGGAGGCGCACATTACTACATAGAGCCATGACTACATGCAACTCTATTCCACATCAAGTAACTGATCAAAGCAGTAAAATTAGATTTAAAAAACAGATTAAAAAACACCTTATGGAACAGCGGGTACTGTGAAGCAACACAAAGTTAAGCACAGACAAATGCATACACACACGATAACATACGCACTATACACACACATACACTTGGATTTAGTACTGTAGATATGTGGTATCGGTGGAGTAGGGGCCTGAGGGCACACAGTGTGTTGTGAAATCTGTGAATGTATTGTCATGTTTTTAAAATGGTATAAACTGCCTTAATTTCGCTGGACCCCAGGAAGAGTAGCTGCTGCCGTATACTTAAAAAATGACAAGAAAATGCAGAAATTCACACTTTTGAATAATCAGCAAACGTGCAAAATACTAGCTTTCAGCGTGAGATACATTGTGATCTCAAGTGTGTTCTGGAGAGTCTTATTCCCATATTCAAGTATGAATGGGTCAGAATGAACCAACACTGGGCATTCGGAATCTTAACCTACTCTGCTCAACATAATCCTGAAGAAGAATACAAAATAATCCAAGGTGAGATTATTAACACCATCCACAGAGTTTTTTAGTCACTGGTTTTAGCTGCAGCCCAGTCCTTTTGTCTCGGTCATCATCGTTATGGCTTTGGGTTTCGGTTGTTTTATTTTGTTCTTTATATCCTCCCGAGTGTCGCAGCATTCTATAAGGCACTGCAATTTAGTTTTAAAGGCGGCACTACAGACCCTGGTTCGATTCCAGGTTGTATCACAACCGGCTGTGATTGGGAGTCCCATAGAGTGGCGCACAATTGGCCCAGTGTCATCCTGGTTAGGGTTTCCCCCGGGGTAGGCTGTCATTGTAAATAAGAATTTATTCTTAACTGACTTGCCTAATGAAATAAAGGTTAAATAAAAAAATATATATATTTATATCCGCCTCAGTCTGCTTTAGCGAAGTCTTCAACAGATAGGCAACCCTTCTGAAGCCTTCCAGGCCCAAGCCAGTCCTCCCAGAGCACGGCTGGACAAACAAGTCCTTATTCCCACACCCTGCTCAGGTCCAATCTGTGGGTGATCTCCTGTGGGCTTGCTGAGGTCCTGCTTAATAGTCAGCACCACCAGAGGAACGCTCTTTAGACTCCCACTCCTCAGCACCTGTTGGGTGAAAAGATCAGTGTATACATTATTATACCCAATAACTACATGGCCCAATATGACAAGAAAGAGAACTGGATATGACCTGTAATTTATTTACATTCATGCATCAGGATTTGGCTGAATTGTATAAAAAACGTTTTACTATGAATAAAAAAGTATTACCTGATGGAGCCCTTTGCCTCCTCCAGAAGCCTGCGGTCCCAGCTGTCCACCACAAACACCAGGACCTCCGTGCCCAGGCAGTGGTGCTTCCGGTGGGACCTCATCCTCTGCTGGCCTACCACGTCCCACATGGCCAACCCCAGACCCCTTGCTTCCGTCTCCAGCATCTCTACTCGCTGTACTTGAGCGTGTAGAGCAGGGTGGACTTCCCCGAGCCGTCCAGGCCCAGCATCACAACCTGAGCCTACTGAGCATGCTTAGACCCATGCAGTCCCATGCTCAACCCAAACACAGGCCCTGTTGTCTGGAGAAGAAGGCTGGCTTGTGTTATTGTTGCTGCCTCAGCTCTGTGCAGCAATGCCCTGCCCTGCCTGCAGTTACTTTGTGCTCTGCTCTGTAAGTTTTGGCTGTGATGAATCCCCTCTTATAAAGGCAAGGTGCAAATCTGAATGGCTTATGTACACAGAGGGTTGCAGCAAGACCTCACCCCCCATTTTAGTAAGATGCCCAAGTCATTACGCAGCTTTCAGCTGGTGATGGTTCAGGTTAGAGTCTCTGTGTCTTCTATTACACCGCTGAGAGTCACCTGCTTCAGACCATCAAACTCAGCAGGAAGTCCTTTTTAGGGCGTAGGGGGAGTCTGTGTTCCTTCTTGAGTGACCTTCTCCTGGAAATGGCATCAGAGTGACAGTTTTAGACCAGTAGGTCATGGGTACTCATCTGGCCTGTATGGTTAATGGGTTACATCATACAGTTACAGTATCTTTGAAGCCACAACATGCCAGACCAGCACTCCGTCACAACAAAACAATTTAGCAAAGTTGGCTGAGGGTGTTGCTTTCAGGCAGCATAGCATGAGAACTTTCATAGCCCCCCATATAAATAGGCTGGTCTATTGTTCAAACATAAAAGTAATGATTAGGATCACCAGTAAAAATCATATAATAAATCATATATATTGTATATCATAGGCTAAGGCTACACCCATTTATCTACACTGAACAAAAATATGAACAACATGTAAAGTGTTGATCTCATGTTTCATGAGCTGAAATAAAAGTTTCAAGAAATGTTTAATACGCACAAATAGCTTATTTCAGTCAAATGTTGGCACAAATGTGTTTACATCCCTGTTCGTGAGCATTTTATCCTTTGTCAAGATAATCCATCCACCTGACAAGTGTGGCATATCAAGAAGCTGATTAAATGGCATGATCATTACACAGGTGCACCTTGTGCTAGGAATAAAAGGCCACTCTAAAATGTGCAGTTTTGTCATAGATGAGGGAGTGTGCAATTGGCATGCTGACTGCAGGAATGTCTACCAGAGCTTTTGCCAGATAATTGAATGTTCATGTCTCTACCATAGGCCACCTCACAGTACATCCAACTGGCCCCAAGACCGCAGACCACATGTAACCACCCCAGCCCAGGACTTCCAGATCCGGTTTCTTCACCTGCGGGATCGTCAGAGGGGGGAATATTTCTGTCTGTAATAAAGCCCTTTAGTGGAGAAAAACTCACTCTGATTGGCTGGGCCTGGCTCCCCAGTGGGTGGGCCTATGCCCTCCCATGGCTGCACTCCGTTTTTTCTCCCATGAATGAAGACGAAAGACAATTATGATCATTAATCCTTTTATTGTTATCATCCGTTTGATTTTCTTAAAATTCAGATTTATTTTTTACAGTTTCTTAAATTCAACAAAAACAAATACAAAGTCCACAAACATTCTGTAACATACATTATTTTGGAAGAATGTACAACTGAAAAAGCACATAAAAACATACTAGTCTAGTACATACTGCTTTTGTTAATCTACCAAAGAGTTGGTGCATTGCTTTCTTCATTGCAGATGTGGAGGGGGAGGATAACATGGGAACAGCATGTACATTCATGTTACACTTCCTTGTCTCATGGAGACATCTGTGATGGTATTATATACGTGACATATATCTACATGCGATGTGAATGGCATGTCAAACGTTAAATTAGAAACCAAGGAGTTCGTTTTGGCAACAAATGAGGAAATGTGTATTTTAAAAAATAAGGCAACAAGTACATATTTCATTCAAAGGCTTCATATTACGTTGAGTCCGTCAGTTGACAGAAAAACTTAAGTTAACTGTACAATATGACAGGGTATTTTTATTGTGTAGTCTCCCACCCCAGAGAACCCTGATGTAGAGGGAGCATGAGACCATAGAACTAAACCCAACTTCAGAAAGACAATCGGCTGCCAATGATAAGAATAAAAGACGTATAGACTATTCAAACAGTACAATGCCATCGCGCCTGTGAAAATGTATTTGTATACTTAATTCAAAAAGACTGACATCACAATAACAGCATGGCGCAAACATTTGTGCAACTTTTGTCAAAGTGCCACTCATTCCTAGATCAGGGTTAACTCTGGGATTAGAGTTATAGAAATGCATTCTGGGCAAAGGGTTATACACAGATTGTTGTTGACAGACAGGCATAAATGATATCATTAGTAGTTTGCATGAATGAGGAAAGGAATATTATATTTAGTACCAATGAACTTCAGAACTTCAAAATACAATTGCAATTATCAGTGCAGCCATTTGGGGAGGGGGAGGGGGAGGGGTACTCAACTGCAGGTCAAAAATCAAGATGGAGATCGGGAGCTGACTGGTTTTAAGGTCTATGGAGCCGACAAACAAGACTGAATGTTTAGAATGACAGAACATTAGAAACATTAGAAATCAAGGGGGGACAGTGAATCATCAAACTGAATGTGACTAATTTGATATGATGCACTCACGCATGCAGCAGGATTAGGACTGCAGAGCATGTACGTATCTCCTAATGCCATTTAAATCCAATCAGTCACATTTTCTGTTTAATTGGCCCTCCCCAAAAATAGGCCATGCCAGACAAAACAGAAGAGAACACAGTTAAGTTTGCCTAGTCTTAGCTCTCTTTAAAACATAAACTATGTAGCCCCTCCAGCTAACCAAACAGGTGCCCAGTTACAGGTGCTCTAATGTATGTAAGCACCAATCAGATGAGACATCTGCTGATAAAGGTTCTCTCAGAGATGTACAAATTACTGCTTCGACTTCAAATTATGTCAATATCTCGGTGTACCTCTTATGCAAAACAGTGACTCAGTATAGGGCCTGGAGGATATGACTGCTTAAAAAAAACAAAAACATAAATGACACGTTATGTAGATTGAAGGGGGGAAAAAAAGTGACTGTCGGAGTGAGTGAATTTGTAAGTGTACGTTTTAGTGTTTGCATTATGGTGGTGAATGGCTAATTTCTGTAAATATCTTCGATACAAACAGTTCTCGCTCCAAAAACTGCGGGCTTGTTTTGTCTTTTCTCTTAAACCTGTGCATATACATACAGTACATATATAATATAGATCTCTCGTTTGGATGCATCAGTAGGTCTACTGCTCTGTGGCCTTGCCACCGGCACCTTTAAACTTGACCACCATGACAGTTATGTTGTCTGGGCACCCGCGGTAGAAAGACTGCAGGACGATGCTCTTGGCGCCAAAGTGGGGTTCGTCGAGACGCTCTTTGATGAAGCGTATGGCCTCCTCATTGCTGAACGCATCCCACAGCCCGTCTGATGCCAGGATCATAAACTCTGGCTGCAGCTTATCTAGGTCAAAGGTCATGATGTCAGGGTCAGGGATGACCACATTCAGGTTCTTCAGAGGGTAGTCGCCCAGCGAGCGAGACATGGCCAGGATACCCTGAACACGCCACGAACCGTTGAAACTGATGAAGCCACCTGGAGGGGGAGGATGGGGAGAGAGAGGACAAGAGAGGAGAAACCGATGGCTTTTAGTTACAGTAGACGGGATAAAGAGATAAAATGCATTGTGTTCCTAAGCCCATGAGCAGATCCATGAATCTTTATCAACAACAGTATCAAGCCTTTGAGGGTGAAAAAAAATAATCTATGGATCAGCGCACCAACCGTTTCTTTGGTTTAACATCTTTTCACTGACAGAATGGTTTCTATTGGACAGTTCACATACTGAAGTAAAGCAGAACAATAAACAGTACACACAGAGGTCTGCGCAACCCTGCCTGCGTGTCTCTGTGTGTTTGTATTCTCTCCCACTGCCAGAGCACCAGATAATTACCCATGAAGAGGAATCAGAGTAACACACTGGATAAAAGGCTTTACTTGAACCCTGCATCATAATCGCTATATAAATAGCCCTGTCATAATAATGACAGAGCAGATGTAGACAGTCATGGCAGTTGGTGTGAGCTTATGACCACTGACACAGTTATTTAAGTCAGTTATTGGAAACCGCTAGCCAACTAGCTTACCCAGTCTGTGTGTAATTGCTGTCATTATTATTTGGAGCTCCACTACCCACAGCAACCTGTAGATGGTGAGCTATGGACAGCCATCAATAAGAGTAGTGTCCTACTTGATTTGTTACTCATCTGACTGAAGGCTAAATTTAATCAAAATCACATTCACATAAAGGAGAATATGAAAGTATAAAAATGATAATTACATCACAGCCCAATGGGCTCTGTAGACATTTTTGGGGCTTTCTTGGAGTGCATTCCATTCCTCACTCACTGGCTCCCCCGATCTCATATACACAGTGGGGCAAAAAAGTATTTAGTCAGCCACCAATTGTGCAAAGTTCTCCCACTTAAAAAGATGAGAGGCCTGTAATTTTCATCATAGGTACACTTCAACTATGACAGACAAAATGAGAAGAAAAGAAAATCCAGAAAATCACACTGTAGGATTTTTTATGAATTTATTTGCAAATTATGGTGGAAAATAAGTATTTGGTCAATAACAACATTTTATCTCAATACTTTGTTATATACCCTTTGTTGGCAATGACAGAGGTCAAATGTTTTCTGTAAGTCTTCACAAGGTTCACACACTGTTGCTGGTATTTTGGCCCATTCCTCCATGCAGATCTCCTCTAGAGCAGTGATGTTTTGGGGCTGTTGCTGGGAAACTTTCAACTCCCTCCAAAGATTTTCTATGGGTTTGAGATCTGGAGACTGGCTAGGTCACTCCAGGACCTTGAAATGCTTCTTACGAAGCCACTCCTTCGTTACCCGGGCGGTGTGTTTGGGATCATTGTCATGCTGAAAGACCCAGCCACGTTTCATCTTCAATATCCTTGCTGATGGAAGGAGGTCTTCACTCAAAATCTCACGATACATGGCCCCATTCATTCTTTCCTTTACACGGATCAGTTGTCCTGGTCCCTTTGCAGAAAAACAGCCCCAAAGCATGATGTTTCCACCCCCATGCTTCACAGTAGGTATGGTGTTCTTTGGATGCAACTCAGCATTCTTTGTCCACCAAACACGACAAGTTGAGTTTTTACCAAAAAGTTATATTTTGGTTTCATCTGACATTCTCCCAATCTTCTTCTGGATCATCCAAGTGCTCTCTAGCAAACTTCAGACGGGCCTGGACATGTACTGGCTTAAGCAAGGGGACATGTCTGGCACTGCAGGATTTGAGTCCCTGGTGGCGTAGTGTGTTACTGATGGTAGGCTTTGTTACTTTGGTCCCAGCTCTCTGCAGGTCAGGGGTGGCAGGGTAGCCTAGTGGTTAGAGCATTGGACTAGTAACTGGAAGGTTGCAAGTTCAAATCCCTGAGCTGACAAGGTACAAATCTGTCGTTCTGCCCCTGAACAGGCAGTTAACCCACTGTTCCTAGGCCATCATTGAAAATAAGAATTTGTTCTTAACTGACTTGCCTAGTTAAATAAAGGTTACATTTTTTTTTATATATACAGTGGGGCAAAAAAGTATTTAGTCAGCCACCAATTGTGCAAGTTCTCCCACTTAAAAACAAGAGAGAGGCCTGTAATTTTCATCATAGGTACACTTCAACTATGACAGACAAAATGAGAAAAAAAATCCAGAAAATCACATTGTAGGATTTTTAATGAATTTATTTGCAAATTATGGTGGAAAATAAGTATTTGGTCACCTACAAACAAGCAAGATTTCTGGCTCTCACAGACCTGTAACTTCTTCTTTGAGGCTCCTCTGTCCTCCACTCGTTACCTGTATTAATGGCACCTGTTTGAACTTGTTATCAGTATAAAAGACACCTGTCCACAACCTCAAACAGTCACACTCCAAACTCCACTATGGCCAAGACCAAAGAGCTGTCAAAGGACACCAGAAACAAAATTGTAGACCTGCACCAGGCTGGGAAGACTGAATCTGCAATAGGTAAGCAGCTTGGTTTGAAGAAATCAACTGTGGGAGCAATTATTAGGAAATGGAAGACATACAAGACCACTGATAATCTCCCTCAATCTGGGGCTCCATGCAAGATCTCACCCCGTGGGGTCAAAATGATCACAAGAACGGTGAGCAAAAATCCCAGAACCACACGGGGGGACCTAGTGAATTTATTTGACCTTTATTTAACTAGGCAAGTCAGTTTTGAACAAATTCTTATTTACAATGACGGCCTGGGAACAGTGGGTTAACTGCCTTGTTCAGGGGCAGAACGACAGAGTTTTTAACTTGTCAGCTCGGGGATTCGTTCCACCAACCTTTCGATTACTGGCCCATCGCTATAACCACTAGGCTACCTGTGGTTAGAGCTATAATGAAATCAAGGAAACATTAAGATAATAATCTGATATCAAGGTCGTGCGAATAGTCATGATACTGCTCCTGATTATCATTTTTTTAAATCTTAATTTGGCAGAGGCTTGGTTTTAGTACAGCTACAATATAACAGCTGAACCAGGGATAGTTGTGTAGTTTCATCTATAATGTTTAAGATCAGGGCTAGTGGTGGAGATAACTGATCCTAAACCAGTTATTAAGGCATGTTCTTTTGCTTACCAGCTTTCTTGATCCTCTTGCGTTCTTTGAGCTGGTAGGGCTTGTGATCATGTGACAGGGCGATGGCGTTGCCGTCTTTGTCACAGAGGACTCCGCGCGAGTCGCCAACGTTCGCCACCGTCAACTCTTTATCAGACAGCAGGGCCACCAGACATGTGGTACCTGAGAGAGGCAGGATAGAAGAGGAGGAGAAAAATAATACTTCCATGTTGGTCTAGAATAGAACTTGAACATCCTATTGTCAAAGACTGCCAAAGACACACTATAGCAGGGGCGTCAACCTCATTCCAACCAGGTGAGGGAAGTTCCTCTAATCAGTGAACTTAGTTCAACAAACAAAGTATAAGGGAGGAGCGAAAACCCACAGACACTCGGCCCTCCGTGGAATGAGTTTGACACGTGATCTATATAGGTTCTGCTTGTCCTCTTCTACTTGTCTTCTCCCTTTACCTTCTTTGTTTGGTTTCCCAGTCTCTGGGCTGAGACTGAATCCCATTGTCTGAGATCCAAGGCCCTGCAGTGAGAACAGACCAGTCTGTTTGACCATCTGTCTGTTTGCACACCACACAACTCAGAACATAGGGGGGATGGGGACGTCTGACTGGACCACCCCAAGGAGGAGAGAGGCTTTGGGAATGGCAGAGAGAGTGAATGAGGGGAGGTCCATTTCATTGAATGAACTGAACCTGCCTTTAGTTTCCACCTCGCATGTCCATACTTATGATTGTGATATACTCTGCAGTTTGAGGGCTTAGTGAGGAAATTAAACAGGTCCAGCTCCCTGGTGATGTGTTTTTTCATTCACTTCAATCATTTCGAGGCAAAGATGCACAGAGCCGCCTGAAGCTGACCAAGAAATATAGTGGGAAGAGAGAAAAATGGGGTGAGATGCAGAGAGAGAGATGGTGAATAAAAGGGGAAGGAGAGAGAGAGTGAGGGGAAAATTAGATTACTTCTCAGCAGGACAGTGATTTTATTATTCCCACGTATAGCTTTGAGTGAGGTGAAAATGACAAAACAAACTGAGAAAACCGACACACACACACACACACACATACACACACACCTTGAAGAAACAAGGGAAGGTAGGAGACAAAAAGTTAGCTATTCTATCTTTTCATCTCTGTGTGTGGCTAATCTTCTCCTGCTCCGGTGTTCAGCTGGCACCTCTGTCCCATGCCGTCCAACTAATTATTTTTATCAGGTTCCCGTGGTGATGGAGAAAATGGGCTGCACTGCCCTGCAAGCGCACCCTTCCCCAATTAGCTTCACGAGCCGCACAGACACAAACCTACCCTTCAACATTGAAACCATCATCCTAGCACAGACATAGCACTCTTTGATTAGCTAAACTTTACCCTGTGCACATCCACAACTCCAATTAAACCTAGCATATCTACACAGACGGACTTCTCCAAATTAGCCTAGCATACCTTCGCTAGTTCACTTCTTCAATTTGCCAAGGATACCTACACAGGTTGACTTCTCCAATTAGCCTAGCATATCTGCGCTAGTTCACGTCTTCAATTGACCTAACAAACCTAGGTTAGCTTGCTTCTTCAATTAGTTAGGCTCTACCATGTTCCGATCTCTTTTTGCTGAGCATTAGTTATGGCCTGGGCACGTCAACTTCTCCAAATAGTCTACTTTAGTGTGTGCGCATGACTATGTCCATGACATTGTCTACCCACTTAAAAATATATATAGCTTCCCCATACATCCTCTGAGGCTGCATATATTGTAGCTGGGGATTTTAACAAGGCTAATCTGAAAACAAGGCTCCCTAAATTTTATCAGCATATCGAATACGCGACTGGTGCTGGGAAAATTCTGGATCATTGTTACTCTAACTTCCGCGACGCATACAAAGCCATCCCTCACCCTCCTTTCGGGCAAATCTGACCACGACTCCATGTTGTTGCTTCCAGCCTATAGACAGAAACTAAAAACAGGAAACGCCCGTGCTCAGATCTGTGTGAACCACTGTTTTAAAATCAGGGCAAGGCAACCAGGAAACATGACCGAATATAAACAGTGTAGCTATTCCCTCCGCAAGGCAATCATTATAGAGACAAAGTAGAGTCGCAGTTCAACGGCTCAGACACGAGAGGAATGTGGCAGGGTCTACAGTTAAGCAGACAACAAAAAGAAAACCAGCCCCGTCGCGGACCCTGATGTCTTGCTCCAAGACAAACTAAACAACGTCTTCGCTCACTTTGAGGACAAAACAGTGCCACCGACATAGCCCGCTACCAAAACCTGCATACTCTCCTTCACCGCAGCCAACGTGAGTAAAACATTTAAACGTGTTAACCCTCCCAAGGCTGCCGGCCCAGACGGCATCCCTAGCCGCGTCCTCCTGAGCATGCTCAGACCAGCTGGCTGGTGTGTTTACGGACTAAATCAATCCCTATCCCAGTCTGCTGTTCCCACATGCTTCAAGAGGGCCACCATAGTTCCTGTTCCCAAGAAAGCTAAGGTAACTGAGCTAAACAACTATCGCCCCATAGCACTCACTTCCGTCATCATGAAGTGCTTTGCTCTCAAAGCACTTCATGGTGACGGAAGTGAGTGCTACGGGGCGATAGTCATTTGCTAATGCTTTGAAACACAAAAGCATTTTTTTCAATTTTCTTTATGTAGTGTAGCTTTACGGTTAGATTATCTTTGGGCTCAATCTTAATCCTTACTGTTGTCCAAACAAAGGAGGGAGTGAAATATGGGAGGATAAATGAACAGAATGGGTCTAGGAGGGACAGTTGTAACCTGTCTGGGAATCAACAGCTCATGAGGGACGGAGGGGTGGGAAAGAGGGAGGGACGGTGGGGTGGGAAAGAGGGAGGGATGTGCGAGAAGAAGGCAGATGGGACTGGATCAGTGGATGGGCTAGTTTAGTTTTTTCCACTAGACTTGGAGGTTGAAGCAGATCACACAATAGAGATTTATACCAGCAGCTGGGGTTGCTGCGGAGTGTAGGAGTTCAAAGGAAGGCGAGTGGTCCCGTGTAGCTCAGTTGGTAGAGCACGGCGCTTGCAATGCCAAGGTTGTGGGTTCATTTCCCACGGGGGACCAGTATGAAAATGTATGCACTCACTACTGTAAGTTACTCTGGATAAGAGTGTTTGATAAATTACTAAAATGTAAACTAGTTTAACAGCGGTAGTGCCTTTGCTAAGTTGGCACGTAGCAGGAGGAGTAACCTTGCCTGGGAGTACCTTCAAAAAAAGTCAACTGCCACCCCCAGCCCGTGAGTTAACTTACGGTCTCGGGTTCAACACCGGTCCATTCTTCTTTTTCAATCAGGGTGTCACATGACCTCCGGAAGAATGTGACTGACAGCTTGAATGGCCCTTTTATACCAGCCACTCATTCAATTACACACTCATCTGAGTCATGTGAGGTTCTGTGCTGTGAATAAACTACTATAGTGTTCTGTACACTCTACAAGGAACACTCCATCGCTCTCTCCCACACGCACTCTCCACCTCATAATAAAGTTAACATGCAAGGAATTACACTGAACAAAAATATAAACGCAACATGTAAAGTGTCCTTCCCATGTTTCATGAGCTGAAATAAAAGATTACAGAAATGTTCCATACACACAAAAAGCTTTTCTCAAATGTTTTTTTCTCAAATAAATTAGTTTACATCCCTGTTAGTGAGCATTTCTCCTTTGCCAAGATAATCCATCCACCTGACAGGCGTGGCATATCAAGAAGCTAATTAAACAGCACAATCTGTTGCCAGAGAATTGAATGTTATTTTCTCTACCATAAGCTGCCTCCGACGTCGTTTTAGAGAATATGGCAGTACGTCCAACAGGCCTCACAACCGAGGACCATGTGTATGTCATCGTGTGGGCGAGTGGTTTGTCAACATTGTGACAAACCCATGGTGGCGGTGGGGTTATGGTATGGGCAGGCATTAGCTACGGACAATGAACACAATCGCATTTTAGCAAATGTCAATTTGAATGCACAGAAATACTGGGATGATATCCTGAGGCCCAATGTGTGGCCCATTTGTTTTAAGGTATCTGTGACCAACAAATGCATATCTGTATTCCAAGTCATGTAAAAATCTTTGAAATTGTTGCATGTTGCGTTTATATTTTTGTATATTTGCGTTTATATTTTTGTTATGTAAATATTCCGTAGACACCCTCCCTCTCAATCTCCTACTAGTTTGTTCTCTTCCTCTCTCTCGGACTCTCTCTTTCTCCACCTCCCACTCTGAACATTAAGGTAGAATGTCAGGATCAGGAATGCGTGGAGAGGCAGAGACGTTCCATGTGCTGCATTCCTGAAATCGCAGTGTGTGAAGCGAGTCTTTACCGCCAGCTTATCATGAATATTTTAGCTCTCTTTTCTCTTCCCTACATTCTGAATAAACCATCAGTGCATCTGTGGTGACAACTTCTCTCCCCCACGCTCTCTCCCTCAAGGCTTTCCCTCCCACTACTCTTTGGTCCTGTAGGTGCTAGATGAGTGTGGGTAGAGGTGAAGACGGATGGAGCTCCATCTCTCGCTCCTTCCTTCTCTAGGAGTTCAGGACTACACCCTTCTCCTTTCAGTATCACCTTCTGTCATCTCTTTATCATATCACTGTCTCATCCCTATTTTTGTCCCTTGGCTAACACCCTCTTCTCTCGCTTTCTCCCCCAACCTCACATCTTTTTCTCGCCTTTCCATACACTGGCCCTTTGTCGCTCTGTCCAGCCTTTTGTTCTCTTTTTGTCCTCTTTTATGTAACTCTATACCCTCTCACCCTATGTACAGGGCCTTCAGAGATACTCACACCCCTTGACTTTTCCACATTTTGTTGTGTTTCAGCCTGAATTTAAATTGATACATTTTCGATTTATTTTGTCCCTGGCCTACACACACACACACACACACACACACACACAATACTCCATAATGTCAATGTGGAATTATGTTTTCAGACATTTTTACAAATGATTATTTTTTTAAAGGAAAAGCTGAAATGTCTCAAATCAATAAGTATTCGACCCCTTTATGGTAAGTATATATAAGTTAAAGAATACAAATTTGTTTAATAAGTTGCATGGACTTTTTGAATGACTACTACATCGCGGTACCCCACACATACAGATAATTGTAAGGTCCCTCAGTCAAGCAGTGAATTTTAAACAGATTCAACCAAAGACCAGGGAGGCTTTCCAATTCTTAGCAAAGAAGGGCACATATTGGTAGATGGGTGTAAAACTGTTTTTTTTTAATAACAAAACATTGAATATCCCTTTGAGCATGGTGAAGTTATTAATTGCACTTTGGATGTTGTATCAATACACCCAGGCACTACAAACTCAGTTGCCGGTGAGGAAGTAAAACCAGCAATGATCAACAACCAATGACACAGCTTGAAGGATTTTTAAAGAATAAAATGGGCAAATACTGCACAATCCAGGTGTAGAAAGCTCTTAGAGACTTACCTGGAAAGACTCTCAATGTGCTTCTACAATGTATTTAGTCGGGGTTGAGATATTTTTCTAATAAATTTGCAATAAAATTAAAAACAACATGTTTTCACTTTGTCATTATGGGGTATTGTGTGTAGATGGGTGAGAAAAAAACATCAATTTAATCCATTTTGAATTCAGGCTTTAACAAAATGTAGAATAAGGGTATATGAATACTTTCTGAAGGCCCTGTATCTGTCAAGCCCGCCTGAGGAGAGGCAGCGTGGGCACCATCTCGCTCCCTCTTTTCTCTTTGGAATCAGAAGAGATAATTGCTACATGTCTGATGAAGATAAAGCTGTATTTTAATAGCTGAATAAGCAGCACGGCCAGAGCCTGAGCCCACTGTAAACGACCGTGAACAACTCAGAAACTCTATGCAAGACTAAATTTAGGGCTCCTACAAAAACAACAAGAGTAGGAATGGGCAACCCCATGTGAGCAAACATTGCACCAGTAATGGGATCCTTCCTTAGAAGAGTCCAAGAGAAACCCATGTCTGCACCTAGCCTACTCCACCCATGTACACAAAAACTAATGGATACACTTACGCACGCACACACGCACACACGCACGCACAAACGCACACCCTTGAACCACAGCTATTTATACAGACTTCATTTCCACTAGCTCTCACTGTCAAACACCACAGCTATTTCAACAAACTCTCTGCCCTGTCCCCAAACATACCAGAGCCACCATTTGTGCATTTTTCACAGCCTACGTGTTAGACAACACTATTTAAGCATGCAGAAATGAGTGCAATCAATCCAAAACAAAGAATTGCGGTCACTGTAGAACACGGATCTCAAGACTGACGCATCCAACTAAAAGTTAAGTCAACTCTACATATTCTAGCCTAGTCATTCTATTTCTGTGCGAAGTTTGTGTGAAATAATTTAAATAATTCCCTTGAATGGTTAAATTCAGGATTAAGGTATAAACTGTTGCTAGATTAGTGGCTAGGGGCAGCTGTCTGCCCACAGAGGTGTGGCTGTGACCTTTAACCCCTGGCTGCCCTGCCCTCTGACCTGCTTCGTTGTAGACGGCTGACAGCTTGTCCAACATGTCCCTGTCCAGAGCCAGGATCTGCTGCTCCAGAATGGAGGGATAGGACAGACCATCGCTGTGCTCCTTTTCATCCTTCTCTTTCTCCTTCTCTCGGTCGTAGCTCAGGAGCTGCTGACGCAACGCCTCAGACAGATGGGCCTTGGCGAAGTCAGCCGCCGCCTGGGAGGAAGAGGGAGGGGAGAGAGGGCTACAGTGAGCTGGCTATACTGAAGTCAGAGTTAAGTATGGTGTAAACTGTAAGCCAAGTGATGTTCACAGCTCTGCCTCGCAGCATCAAACTTTTTGTGTGACTACAGCGCATGCGAGCACACACACACTCTTGGGGGAGAAGACAGAGGCTACAGTAGCGGTGACCTGGCTGTCCTTCGTTCCTTGCTGAAACCCAGATAAAGCAGGAGATAAATAGCCAGAGATGAGGGGGAGAAACTACACCACTAGCCAAACACGCTTCCCCTCCCTCCACTGTGGAATACAGCTGAGCAAGAGAAACTCAACCCTCCCCTATCCATTTCAGACAGATGATAACGGCACTGCACACCCTTTTACGGGCAAATATGCAACGCTTCCCGGCAAAAAGATTGGCTCGTTTCTCAACTCCTTTCCTGAAACATGGCCAGAGAGCGAGAGAGAGAGAGAATATTCAAGCCGAGCCAAAAGAGAAAGATGGCAGTGTAAGCTAATGAGGGTTTTTTGGCCTGTTATATTGCCTCGCCATGTTTCCATCCACTAGCCTTGTTTCAGCCATGTTGTGGCCTGGCTGATTATCAAGAGGCTTGGCGTCTGTATACGAGGTCAAGGGCCGCAGACAGTGCCCGAGCCTCATCATTCTGAAACCTCTGCCAAACATTTAAACTCGCTTCACTTTCTCTCCGACTCTCCCTCACCATCTCTCTGTCTGACTCTCTCCCTCCCTCTGAATGTCCCTTGCTCTCAGTGTCTGACCCCTTCCCCTCTGTCTGCTGTTCCCACAACCCCTCAGTCTTCTGTGTTCTCTTTGGTGCAGAGGCCTACGGGTAGAATAGCCGTCTAGGCCTCTTTCTCTGGCCTTTCTCGGAGCTGCATGGGGACGTATCTGACGCAGTCTCAGACATTCCTTCCCTCCTGTGGTTACCATAGTGACCGCAAGGATCATAAATAGAGGTCAGAGAGAGAAAGATAAGTCTTTCTGGAGGAACTACATGGGACAGTAATGACCACATGAATAGCTGCTTTGGAACATTGTTATTGTGACTTACGAGGCCTGTCTGGGTTGACAATGGCAATTCATCCTTTCAGACATCCCAAGAGCAGCTGTGAGTGTGTGTGTATATGAGTGAGTGAACACAGCCATTAAAGCTTGGATAAGCAAAACAAACAAACAAACAAACACAGGGATATGTCTTAGTTATCCTGTTAAGTAACAGAGTGGATGATCAGACACCTGTTAAGAGCTCAGCCTCTGATCTACTCTTACCTGTCCTACTCCCACTGCACCCTCTGACCTGTCCTACTCCCACTGCACCCTCTGACCTGTCCTACTCCCACTGCCTGCACACTGATCAACACCACATGTAGTACACTACTTTAGACCTACTGGGATGTCAACGTGTCTACGATTACCCAGATATGATCAGACGCCTGAAAGGAGAAAGTGGGGTGGTGGAGAAACAGATGAAGGGGCAGCAGTCACGGTTTGGACAGACAGAGTGTGTGTGTGTGACTTATCTGGGCTGTGTTATTTGCTGTGTCCAGTGATGGAGAGCAGAAGGGAGGTCTGTGGAGAGAGAAAAATAAAGGGATGACAGAAGTATGGAGAGAGGGATGATGGAGGGATGACAGAAGTATGGAGAGAGGGATGATGGAGGGATGGAGAGAGGGAAGATGGAGGGATGGAGAGAGGGAAGATGGCGGGATGGAGAGAGGGAAGATGGAGGGATGGAGAGGAAAGATGGAGGGATGGAGAGAGGGATGACAGAAGTATGGAGAGAGGGATGATGGAGGGATGGAGAGAGGGAAGATGGAGGGATGGAGAGAGGGAAGATGGAGGGATGGAGAGAGGGAAGATGGAGGGATGGAGAGAGGGAAGATGGAGGGATGGAGAGAGGGAAGATGGAGGGATGGAGAGAGGGAAGATGGAGGGATGGAGAGAGGGAAGATGGAGGGGTGGAGAGAGGAAAGATGGAGGGATGGAGAGAGGAAAGATGGAGGGATGGAGAGAGGGATGATGGAGGGATGAGAGAGGGATGATGGAGGGATGGAGAGAGGGATGATATAGGGATGGAGAGAGGGATGACGGAGGGATGGAGAGAGGGATGACGGAGGGATGGATGACAGAAGTATGGAGAGAGGGAAGATGGAGGGATGGAGTGAGGGATGGAGAGGGATGATGGAGGGATGGAGAGAGGGATGATGGAGGGATGGAGAGAGGGATGATGGAAGGATGCTAAAGGAGTGTGTGTGAGAGAGCAGAGTGGTGTTATCTGCTGTGTGGGCACGCACGACTCCAGCAGCTGACAGTTCTGCTGCTGCAGGGACATCTTAATCATTACAGTGACTAACTAGTGTGCGTGCTGACTGGAGGGTTTCAATAGCCACAAACTACATCATTCTACCACACCGTCTGATGGCAGTCGGGTTTCAGGACTACGTATTCTCTAATTATGCTTAACAATCTTTAGTTCCTAATTTACTGCCTAAGTATTTAGTTCCTAACTTTATGTATTCTTAATTATTTAGGTCCTAACATTCTACATGTCTGTCAGTTAGAATGACATCACTCACCTTGAAAAGAAATGTATACCAAAAACCTGGAAGTCATTAATTAACACAATTGAAAAATGGAATGTTTAATTATTGAAATAGCAAGTTCGACCGAGAAAAATTGTACCAATCTGTTTAAGGCCATGTGGCAAACAATAATGCAGGCACTAGGGATGGGGGGGGGGCTCAACAGAAGGCTCAACAGCCTAGCCTAATGAGCAAAATGACCATGTATTGGTGGACGGCAGTAGCAGAAGGCTCAACAGCCTAGCCTAATGAGCAAAATGACCATGTATTGGTGGACGGCAGTAGCAGAAGGCTCAACAGCCTAGCCTAATGAGCAAAATGACCATGTATTGGTGGACGGCAGTAGCAGAAGGCTCAACAGCCTAGCCTAATGAGCAAAATGACCATGTATTGGTGGACGGCAGTAGCAGAAGGCTCAACAGCCTAGCCTAATGAGCAAAATGACCATGTATTGGTGGACGGCAGTAGCAGAAGGCTCAACAGCCTAGCCTAATGAGCAAAATGACCATGTATTGGTGGACGGCAGTAGCAGAAGGCTCAACAGCCTAGCCTAATGAGCAAAATGACCATGTATTGGTGGACGGCAGTAGCAGAAGGCTCAACAGCCTAGCCTAATGAGCAAAATGACCATGTATTGGTGGACGGCAGTAGCAGAAGACTCAACAGCCTAGCCTAATGAGCAAAATGACCATGTATTGGTGGACGGCAGTAGCAGAAGGCTCAACAGCCTAGCCTAATGAGCAAAATGACCATGTATTGGTGGACGGCAGTAGCAGAAGGCTCAACAGCCTAGCCTAATGAGCAAAATGACCATGTATTGGTGGACGGCAGTAGCAGAAGGCTCAACAGCCTAGCCTAATGAGCAAAATGACCATGTATTGGTGGACGGCAGTAGCAGAAGGCTCAACAGCCTAGCCTAATGAGCAAAATGACCATGTATTGGTGGACGGCAGTAGCAGAAGGCTCAACAGCCTAGCCTAATGAGCAAAATGACCATGTATTGGTGGACGGCAGTAGCAGAAGGCTCAACAGCCTAGCCTAATGAGCAAAATGACCATGTATTGGTGGACGGCAGTAGCAGAAGGCTCAACAGCCTAGCCTAATGAGCAAAATGACCATGTATTGGTGGACGGCAGTAGCAGAAGGCTCAACAGCCTAGCCTAATGAGCAAAATGACCATGTATTGAGAGTTGGCCTTGAGGCGATGCTTCACCAAGGCAACAACGCAGCAGATCATAGGAGAGAGGCGTCTGTCAGCAAAGAGATGGAAAGGCAGAAAACATGCTCTCCTGATGAGACACACACATTTATCACCTCACACAGGGGAGTATATGCCCAGTGTTCTTCAGCTTTGTTCTACAAGGAGATCCCCCCTCCTTACACACATGAACACACACAGCTCCCCTTAAATATCCAAACACTGAAGACCTCCCCCCAAATGTACACTTTCCAAATCCCCTCTGCCCCCCATACCATCACCATATTCCTTGCCCAATCCAAATGCATAACCCATCCACACTCATCCAATGATAAAAGACAGATCTCTTTACCATAGACATCCATCAGACAGTGAGGTTATTAGATCCAGGGAGAGCTATATACTGTACGTCTCTTCAGGCTGACTGAGGGAGGAAGAGAGAGGGGGACTGAACAGAATGACCGCAAGACAGAGGACTGAACAGCTTCTCTACTGCCAGGTTTATTGATAGATAAGGAAGGGGGAAAGTTCTTTTTTCATAAGGAGGGGGGTGGGTCTGTCTGATTTGAACTGCGGTTTCTCCAACAGAGTGAGAAAGGGAGAGGGGGCAGTTAACTAGCATAACTGAAGTACATCATTAAAATACATCCTCCATTTGTACAAAGAGAGGACGACAGAGCAGGAAGTAGAGGGAGCGAGAGTAGAGAGCGAGAGGAAGGCAGTGGATTAGCTTTGCTGAAGTACATCATTAAAAAATATTCTCTATTTGTACAGAGACGGTGAGCGAGATATTCAGATATCAGTAAGAGTCAAAGGCCTGGCTGACAATGAGGATAGAATGCTACAGAGGAAGAGTCTGTGGCCATCTTTGATTGAACACAGAGATGTGGGGGATACTCGTCTCAACTCACCTCTTCGCTACCCAGTGCCAATGTTGTCCAACATAAGGAGTGGAACACAGAAAGGCAGCTGTACTTTGTTGTAAACTACTGTCAAACTTACAGTGCAAGTGGCCTCCCGGTTAAGGGTGCTGTACTGCAGCGCAAGCTGTGCCATCAGAGACTCTGGGTTCGCGCCCAGGCTCTGTCGTAACCGGCCGCGACCGGGAGGTCCGTGGGGCGACGCACAATTGGCCTAGCGTCGTCCGGGTTAGGGAGGGCTTGGCCGGTAGGGATGTCCTTGTCTCATTGCGCACCAGCGACTCCTGTGGCGGGCCGGGCGCAGTGCGCGCTAACCAAGGTTGCCAGGTGCACGGTGTTTCCTCCGACACATTGGTGCGGCTGGCTTCCGGGTTGGATGCGCGCTGTGTTAAGAAGCAGTGCGGCTTGGTTGGGTTGTGTAGTGTATCGGAGGACGCATGACTTTCAACCTTCGTCTCTCCCGAGCCCGTACGGGAGTTGTAGCGATGAGACAAGATAGTAGCTACTAAAAACAATTGGATACCACGAAATTGGGGAGAAAAAGGGGTAAAATAAAAAATATATAAAAAAAAAAAACTTACAGTGCATTAGGAAAGTATTCAAACCCCTTGACTTTTTCCACATTTCGTTACAGCCTTATTCTAAAATGTATTTAAAAATGGTCTCTCCCCCTCAATCAACACACAATACCCCATAACGACAATGCAAAAACCATTTAAAAAAACCATATTTACATAAGTATTTAGACCCTTGACTCAGTACTTTGTTGAAGCATCTTTGGCAGTGATTACAGCCTCAAGACTTCTTGGGTATGATCCTACAAGCTTGGCACACTTGTAGTTGGGGAATTACTCCCATTCTTCTCTGCAAATCCTCTTACGCTCGGTCAGGTTGGAGCGGGAGCATTGCTGCACAGCTCTTTTCAGGTCTCTCCAGAGATGTTAGATCAGGTTTAAGTCCAGGTTCTGGCTGGGCCACTCAAGGACATTCAGAGACTTGTCCCGAAGCCACTCCTGTGTTTTCTTGGCTGTGTGCTTTGGGTCATTGTCCTGTTGGAAGGTGAACCTTCGTCCTAGTCGGAGGTCCTGAGCACTGAGTATCCCCCCTCAGGTTTTCATCAAGAATCTCTCTGTACTTTGCTCCGGTAATCTTTCCCTCAAGCCTGACTAGTCTCCCAGTCCCTGTCGCTGAAAAACACCCCCACAGCATGATGCTGCCACCACCATGCTTCACCGTAAGGATGGTGCCAGTTTTCCTCCAGACATAACATTTGGCATTCAGACCATAGAGTTCAATCTTGGTTTCATCAGACCAGAGAATTTTGTTTCCCCATGGTCTGAGAGTCCTTTTTGACAAACTCCAAGCAGGCTGTCATGTGACTTTAACTGAATCAAAACAAATGTATTTTTATAGCCCTTCGTACATCAGCTGATATCTCAAAGTGCTGTACAGAAAACCAGCCTAAAACCCCAAACAGCAAGCAATGCAGGTGTAGAAGCATGGTGGCTAGGAAAAACTCCCTAGAAAGGCCAAAACCTAGGAAGAAACCTAGAGAGGAACCAGGCTATGAGGAGTGGCCAGTCCTCTTCTGGCTGTGCCGGGTGGAGATTATAACAGAACATGGCCAAGATGTTCAAATGTTCATAAATGACCAGCATGGTCAAATAATAATCCAGGCAGAACAGTTGAAACTGTAGCAGCAGCACAGTCAGGTGGACTGGGGACAGCAAGGAGTCATCATGCCAGGTAGTCCCGAGGCATGGTCCTAGGGCTCAGGTCGTCCGAGAGAGAGAGAGAGAAAGAGAGAATTAGAGAGAGCATACTTAAATTCACAAAGGACACCGGATAAGACAGGAGAAGTACTCCAGATATAACAAACTGACCCTAGCACCCTGACACAAACTACTGCAGCATAAATACTGGAGGCTGAGACGGGAGGGGTCAGGAGACACTGTGGCCCCATCCGATGATACCCCCGGACAGGGGGTATCATCACTAGAGGGATATCTTCAACCACCAACTTACCATCCTGAGACAAGGCCGAGTACAGCCCACAAAGATCTCCGCCACGGCACAACCCAAGCGGGGGTGCCAACCCAGACAGGAAGATCACATCAGTGACTCAACCCACTTAAGTGACGCACCCCTCCTAGGGACGGCATGAAAGAGCACCAGTGACTCAGTCCCTGTAAATGGGTTAGAGGCAGAGAGTCCCAGTGGAAAGAGGGGAACAGGCCAGGCAGAGACAGCAAGGGCAGTTCGTTGCTCCAGAGCCTTTCCGTTCACCTTCACACTCCTGGGCCAGACTACACTCAATCATATGACCCACTGAAGAGAGGAGTCTTCAGTAAAGAGTTAAAGGATGAGACCGAGTCTACCTCTCACACAGGGGTCGGCAGACCATTCCATAAAAATGGAGCTCTATAGGAGAAAGCCCTGACTCCAGCTGTTTGCTTAGAAATTCTAAGGACAATTAGGAGGCCTGTGTCTTGTGACCGTAGCGTACGTGTAGGTATGTACGGCAGGACCAAATCAGAGAGATAGGTAGGAGCAAGCCCATGTAATGCTTTGTAGGTTAGCAGTAAAACCTTGAAATCTGCCCTTGCCTTGACAGGAAGCCAGTGTAGGGAGGCTAGCACTGGAGTAATATGTTCACATTTTTTGGTTTTAGTCATGATTCTAGTCATGTAACAAAATGTGGAAAAGGGGAAGGGGTCTGAATACTGTCCGAATGCACTGCAACATAGTAAAACAAGTGATTAAGATTTTGTTTAATTTCTAATCTTGAATCATCCATTTTGGATGGAAACATTTATGGCCTCCTTCACTCACGCCGCCAAACCTACCCTAGTATAACTGACTATCCTACCGATCCTCGACAATGTCATCTACAAAATAGCTTCCAATACTCTACTCAGCAAATTGGATGCAGTCTATCACCAAAGCCCCTTATACCACCCACCACTGCAACCTGTACACTCTAGTTAGCTGGCCCTCGCTACATATTCATCGCCAGACCCATTGGCTCCAGGTCATCTATAAGTCTATGCTAGGTAAAGCTCCGCCTTATCTCAGCTCACGATAATCAACACGTACCCGAGACACGAGCTCCAGCAGGTATCTCTCACTGGTCACCCCCAAAGCCAACACCTCATTTGGCCGCCTTCCCTTCCGGTTCTCCGCTGCCAGTGACTGGAACGAATTGCAAAATTGTTGAAGCTGGAGACTTATATTTCCCTCACTAACTTTAAACATCAGCTATCTGAGCAGCTAACCAATCGTTGTAGCTGTATATAGTCCATCTGTAAATTACCCACCCAATCTACCTACCTCATCCCCATACTGTTTTTATTTACTTTCTGCTCTTTTGCACACCAGTATCTCTACTTGCACATCATCATCTGCTCATTTATCACTCGTGTTAATCTGCTAAATTGTAATTATTCGCTCCTCTGGACGATTTATTGCCTTCCTCCTCACACCATTTGCACACACTGTATATAGACTATTTTTTCCCACTGTGTTATTGACTGTACGCTTGTTTATTCCATGTGTAACTCTGTGTTGTTGTTTGTGTCAGAATGCTTTGCTTCGTCTTGGTCAGGTCACAGTTGTAAATGAGAACTTGTTCTCAACGAACCTACCTGGTTAAATAAAAGGTGAAAAAATCAATCATTTAAAAAATGTCTGGAAAAGCCATGATGTTTAACCTCAACAGGCCCATGTTTACCACCACTCCTCCTGTATATGTATCTGGCTCCATGACAATGTACTGCAACTCTATAGGTTAGTTTGCTGCAGAGGTGTAGCGTACTGTAACTATATCCTTACAGTGACATTGCAGAGGTCTGTCCTTAGCAGTGGAGAGTGCTAGCCTAGTGGTGAGAGCCAATTTAATTCAGCTAGCATCATGTGTCAAAACTGCGTCAAGTACAGGTTTTAAGTGGGAGTGCGTATGTGAGAAAGAGGGGGTCATTGTACCAAATATAGAAACCATTCAAACCCAACATCCGTGGCAATGTAATAAGTGCCCTACACTCTCCCCCCCGAACCTTTAGAACTGCATAAACCACACGCATGAGTTTACTGGTCTGCACCCACTCTCTCTCTCTCTCTCTCTCTCTCTCGGCTGCAGTTTCAGAAGAATATAAAAAGTGCATTGTCTGTATATTTCCCAACATATCGTCAAAGCAAACCGCTGCTGTTTGATGTTTTAATAAGAGTGAAACTGTTCTGTTGATTTCTGTCCCTGTTCACCCTAACACTGCAAGCACCCCAGTGCAGACAGACTGACGACAGACAAGCCAGAGTCTGAACCCTAACCACAACAGTCAGGGCGGTCATGGTTCAGTGCTTAGCCAATAAACCACAGTAGGTGCAGGTCTATAGTCAATCCCAGCTCCAGTGTTACTGGAAGTCATTAGGTGTTGTTCAGCTGGCTGTGTCTGACCTTCTGGGAATAACTCTCCTCATCCTGGGTCTTTGATCCAGACCGACCGTTGAGGGATCCAGGGAACGAGGCTTCAGTCCTGGAATGCTTCTACAGTACTATGACTAGACCCATCTGTCAGTAGGACCTGGGGATTACCATCAACCCCTGATTTCTCCTTTATGCGTACCAACACCAATGTGTGTGTCCTCTGTGTGCATGTGTCCTCTGCCTGTCAAAGTCTCGGTCCAAACACAAACACACCCCTTTAATGTTTACATTCAGTTGCCGTTCGTGTTGTGGAAATGAGGTGGAATGCCCCTTTAATATAAGAGTGAAGTGGGAAAGGAGGCGAGGGAGGAGAAGAGTGGGAGTAGAGAGCTGAGGAGGGTGTAGGGGTGAAAGGAAGGAAAGGTGATGGGCAGAGAGAGCTTGGGGGGGGTCTGAGTGAGGAGAGAGCTGTAGATGAGGACAGAAGGGAGCTCTATTCATGACTGGGAGCACTCCTGGCAGATGCTGATAAGGCACACACACACACACACACACACACACACACACACCATTCCACCGGCAAATCAGATTCAAATGTAATATTCATATTTCAGAAAAGGAGGACTGAGGCTGTGGTAACCTACACTGGGCTCTGTGACAGAGTGGACTGGGGGCATGAAATGCTGTATATTCAAAGTGAATGGAGGTTTGAGATCTAAAACGCTGGGCTGTGAAAGTGGAGAGATGACTAACAACATTAACGGAGGAAGCTTACTGAATGAAGCCCACAGACGAATGGCTCTTCCTCTTATGAGTGGTGTGTGTGGTGAAGTAAAGCCTCAGTATTGACTGTTGAGATTTGGTCGAGGTGTGAAGACTGTGTTGACATGAACAAACGTCATCAGAGCAACCCCTTCAATTGGTTGTTCTTTCCGACCTTGCCAGCTGTGACATTCCAGGTCCCTTCGGCGCAATCAAGCTCTTTGACATGCAAAAGCCCGCCCCCCCAGGGGTCAGTGGCACAGATGGTTGGCTCTTTTGAATGCCAATAAACAGTCAAGGTGACCATCTCCACCTTTAAAATCATGACATTCAGGGGAGTCAACTTCTAAACCGACACACGTCCCTCCTTCCTCATAAAGAGATGGGCATTATGACAGCAACGCACACCCTGCTTACTCATAAGGATGGGAAAATATTCACTGAGAAGTGATTCACATTCAGTGAAAGGAAGGAGACATCTGTCAGTTTGACCCCATCCATCTACACACACACAACCTCTTTACCCATAAAGTGCTAGGAATTATGAAAGCAACACACGCACAAGCATGCGTGTGCATTCATACACACCTTCGGAATGATCAGTGTGTGTCCCTGTGAGGACAGAGGACACCATTACAGAAGGTGAGGCACATTAAACAAACTAGACAACAGGAGGAAATTGTCTTTGTAGACTATTTCAATTAGGATTAAGGCTTGAGAAACAGAAGACTCACTGAAGAATGCTGAAATACATGCATTCCAGTGTGTGTGTGTGTGTGTGTGTGTGTGTTAAAGATTGTAATGCACAGAGATGTGCTGATATACAGACATTACAGCAAGGATGTAAGAAAGATTTACTCCCATCTCTCAAAGTCACATACACACAGCTGCCAAAATGCTAAGACTTTTTACAGAATGCCTTTCGTTAGGTATTGCAGGCCTGTAATTTCTGTGATCTATATGGTGTTGGTACTGCAGTGTGTGTGTGTGTGTGTGTGTGTGTGTAATAACACAGACACACAGGCGTTAAGGGAACAGGTAAAACCAGCCATTACTCTCACATGGGCGCTCCCCACCTCTGCGCTATGGCTCTGGGGCCAGTAATTAGACTCCTATTGACAAATCAACACTGGCCATAAAAACACTTTAGCTGTGGACCCTGCTGAGGAGGAGAGCGAGGGAGGGAACAACCTCACCATGAAACAGAGAGATGGACAGGAAGAAAGAAGTGACAGAGGTAGAGAGGGGTTGAGAAAGACAGAGGATAGAGAGAATAGAGGTTAGAGAGTAGGGGTGAGAGAGAGAGAAGAGAGAACGGGGTGGAGCCTGAGACAACGAGAGACAGAATGTGAACTTGATGCTCACACACACACACACGGTTATTGTAGGAAGCAGATTGAACTTGTGCACAACAACCATTTTTCAAAATGAACAGAAAGATAATTGTGAGTACTTCCTTTTAGAACACAGCCGGGAGCACTGAGATCTGTATCTCACCCAACAAACGTCCTTGGGCTGAGAACAACACGGTTCAATATCTCCTAACAGAGCAGTGAACTACTAGGCTTACCAGTCATCTTGATACCATCCTGCCATTACCACTCACAGCCATTCTTGTACTCTGCTCCACCCCCCCCCCCCCCCCACACACAGAGCTCCATGAAAAACCTGCTTACTCAATAAACCCCCAGCTTCTGTCCCTGTCTGCACCCTAAAGATAATACCTGGCCTATAAAACAGGTAGAGAGAGGTATAACAGGAGAGTGACACAGACCGACAGAGAGAGTGAGAGGTTTGCGACAGAATAGATGAGTGAGAAGTTCAAAGTTTCCTCTCCACAGGCCTGACCTGAGACCTCCGTTATACATTCACTTGTCCTCTCGCCCCTTATCTGATCCCCAGTCTATTTTCATACACACCTCTGTGGCAGGTTTGTGTGTGTGCGCATGATGTGAGTGTGTGTGAGAATGCTGACATTTATTTTCCTCTACTCCCCTTCAGGCTCTCTGTGCTCAATATTTAAGAAGTAGGAGATGGACAATAATTGAAGTTCCCTGAAACACATTTGGTGAATGCCTCCACGGTATGGCAAAGAGGTGTATAGTCCTGCAGCAACCCAACCCTGGATCCTGGGTGTAGTCCAGCAGCAGCAACACTCCAACCCTGGATACTGAGTATAATCCAGCAACAACACAACCAACCCTGGATACTGAGTATAATCCAGCAGCAACACCCCAACCCTGGATACTGAGTGTAGTCCAGTAGCAACACCCCAACCCTAGTTTCTGAGTGTAGTCCAGCAGCAACACCCCAACCCTGGATACTGAGTGTAGTCCAGCAGCAACACCCCAACCCTAGTTTCTGAGTGTAGTCCAGCAGCAACACCCCAACCCTGGATACTGAGTGTAGTCCAGCAGCAACACCCCAACCCTGGACACTGAGTGTAGTCCAGCAGCAACACCCCAACCTTGGATACTGGGTGTAGTCCAGCAGCAACACCCCAACCCTGGATACTGGGTGTAGTCCAGCAGCAACACCCCAACCCTGGGTACTGGGTGTAGTCCAGTAGCAACACCCCAACCCTGGGTACTGGGTGTAGTCCAGTAGCAACACCTCAACCCTGGATACTGAGTGTAGTCCAGCAGCAACACCCCAACCCTGGATACTGGGTGTAGTCCAGCAGCAACACCCCAACCCTGGGTATAGTCCAGTAGCAACACCTCAACCCTGGGTATAGTCCAGTAGCAACACCTCAACCCTGGGTATAGTCCAGCAGCAACACCCCAACCCTGAATACTGAGTGTAGTCCAGCAGCAACACCCCAACCCTGGATACTGAGTGTAGTCCAGCAGCAACACCCCAACCCTGGGTATAGTCCAGTAGCAACACCTCAACCCTGGATACTGAGTGTAGTCCAGCAGCAACACCCCAACCTTGGATACTGGGTGTAGTCCAGCAGCAACACCCCAACCCTGGGTATAGTCCAGTAGCAACACCTCAACCCTGGATACTGAGTGTAGTCCAGCAGCAACACCCCAACCTTGGATACTGGGTATAGTCCAGCAGCAACACCCCAACCCTGGATACTGAGTGTAGTCCAGCAGCAACACCCCAACCCTGGATACTGGGTATAGTCCAGCAGCAACACCCCAACCCTGGGTACTGGGTGTAGTCCAGCAGCAACACCTCAACCCTGTATACTGGGTGTAGTCCAGCAGCAATACCCCAACCCTGGATACTGGGTGTAGTCCAGCAGCAACACCCCAATCTTGGATACTGGGTGTAGTCCAGCAGCAACACCCCAACCCTGGATACTGGGTATAGTCCAGCAGCAACACCCCAACCCTGGGTATAGTCCAGCAGCAACACCCCAACCCTGGGGACTGGGTGTAGTCCAGTAGCAACACCTCAACCCTGGATACTGGGTGTAGTCCAGCAGCAACACCCCAATCTTGGATACTGGGTGTAGTCCAGCAGCAACACCCCAACCCTGGATACTGGGTGTAGTCCAGCAGCAACACCCCAACCCTGGGTATAGTCCAGCAGCAACACCCCAACCCTGGATACTGAGTGTAGTCCAGCAGCAACACCCCAACCCTGGGTATAGTCCAGCAGCAACACCCCAACCCTGGGTATAGTCCAGCAGCAACACCCCAACCCTGGGTATAGTCCAGCAGCAACACCCCAACCCTGGATACTGAGTGTAGTCCAGCAGCAACACCCCAACCCTGGATACTGAGTGTAGTCCAGCAGCAACACCCCAACCCTGGGTATAGTCCAGTAGCAACACCTCAACCCTGGATACTGAGTGTAGTCCAGCAGCAACACCCCAACCTTGGATACTGGGTGTAGTCCAGCAGCAACACCCCAACCCTGGGTATAGTCCAGTAGCAACACCTCAACCCTGGATACTGAGTGTAGTCCAGCAGCAACACCCCAACCTTGGATACTGGGTATAGTCCAGCAGCAACACCCCAACCCTGGATACTGAGTGTAGTCCAGCAGCAACACCCCAACCCTGGATACTGGGTATAGTCCAGCAGCAACACCCCAACCATGGATACTGGGTGTAGTCCAGCAGCAATACCCCAACCCTGGATACTGGGTGTAGTCCAGCAGCAACACCCCAATCTTGGATACTGGGTGTAGTCCAGCAGCAACACCCCAACCCTGGATACTGGGTATAGTCCAGCAGCAACACCCCAACCCTGGGGACTGGGTGTAGTCCAGTAGCAACACCTCAACCCTGGATACTGGGTGTAGTCCAGCAGCAACACCCCAATCTTGGATACTGGGTGTAGTCCAGCAGCAACACCCCAACCCTGGATACTGGGTGTAGTCCAGCAGCAACACCCCAACCCTGGGTATAGTCCAGCAGCAACACCCCAACCCTGGATACTGAGTGTAGTCCAGCAGCAACACCCCAACCCTGAATACTGAGTGTAGTCCAGCAGCAACACCCCAACCCTGGATACTGAGTGTAGTCCAGCAGCAACACCCCAACCCTGGGTATAGTCCAGTAGCAACACCTCAACCCTGGATACTGAGTGTAGTCCAGCAGCAACACCCCAACCTTGGATACTGGGTGTAGTCCAGCAGCAACACCCCAACCCTGGGTATAGTCCAGTAGCAACACCTCAACCCTGGATACTGAGTGTAGTCCAGCAGCAACACCCCAACCTTGGATACTGGGTATAGTCCAGCAGCAACACCCCAACCCTGGATACTGAGTGTAGTCCAGCAGCAACACCCCAACCCTGGATACTGGGTATAGTCCAGCAGCAACACCCCAACCCTGGGTACTGGGTGTAGTCCAGCAGCAATACCCCAACCCTGGATACTGGGTGTAGTCCAGCAGCAACACCCCAATCTTGGATACTGGGTGTAGTCCAGCAGCAACACCCCAACCCTGGATACTGGGTATAGTCCAGCAGCAACACCCCAACCCTGGGTATAGTCCAGCAGCAACACCCCAACCCTGGGGACTGGGTGTAGTCCAGTAGCAACACCTCAACCCTGGATACTGGGTGTAGTCCAGCAGCAACACCCCAATCTTGGATACTGGGTGTAGTCCAGCAGCAACACCCCAACCCTGGATACTGGGTGTAGTCCAGCAGCAACACCCCAACCCTGGGTATAGTCCAGCAGCAACACCCCAACCCTGGATACTGAGTGTAGTCCAGCAGCAACACCCCAACCCTGGGTATAGTCCAGCAGCAACACCCCAACCCTGGGTATAGTCCAGCAGCAACACCCCAACCCTGGGTATAGTCCAGCAGCAACACCCCAACCCTGGATACTGAGTGTAGTCCAGCAGCAACACCCCAACCCTGGATACTGAGTGTAGTCCAGCAGCAACACCCCAACCCTGGGTATAGTCCAGTAGCAACACCTCAACCCTGGATACTGAGTGTAGTCCAGCAGCAACACCCCAACCTTGGATACTGGGTGTAGTCCAGCAGCAACACCCCAACCCTGGGTATAGTCCAGTAGCAACACCTCAACCCTGGATACTGAGTGTAGTCCAGCAGCAACACCCCAACCTTGGATACTGGGTATAGTCCAGCAGCAACACCCCAACCCTGGATACTGAGTGTAGTCCAGCAGCAACACCCCAACCCTGGATACTGGGTATAGTCCAGCAGCAACACCCCAACCATGGATACTGGGTGTAGTCCAGCAGCAATACCCCAACCCTGGATACTGGGTGTAGTCCAGCAGCAACACCCCAATCTTGGATACTGGGTGTAGTCCAGCAGCAACACCCCAACCCTGGATACTGGGTATAGTCCAGCAGCAACACCCCAACCCTGGGGACTGGGTGTAGTCCAGTAGCAACACCTCAACCCTGGATACTGGGTGTAGTCCAGCAGCAACACCCCAATCTTGGATACTGGGTGTAGTCCAGCAGCAACACCCCAACCCTGGATACTGGGTGTAGTCCAGCAGCAACACCCCAACCCTGGGTATAGTCCAGCAGCAACACCCCAACCCTGGATACTGAGTGTAGTCCAGCAGCAACACCCCAACCCTGGGTATAGTCCAGCAGCAACACCCCAACCCTGGGTATAGTCCAGCAGCAACACCCCAACCCTGGGTATAGTCCAGCAGCAACACCCCAACCCTGGATACTGGGTGTAGTCCAGCAACAACACCCCAACCCTGGGTATAGTCCAGCAGCAACACCCCAACCCTGGGTATAGTCCAGCAGCAACACCCCAACCCTGGATACTGAGTGTAGTCCAGCAGCAACACCCCAACCTTGGGTATAGTCCAGCAGCAACACCCCAACCCTGGATACTGAGTGTAGTCCAGCAGCAACACCCCAACCCTGGGTATAGTCCAGCAGCAACACCCCAACCCTGGATACTGGGTGTAGTCCAGCAGCAACACCCCAACCCTGGGTATAGTCCAGTAGCAACACCCCAACCCTGGATACTGGGTGTAGTCCAGCAGCAACCCAACCCTGGTACTACTCCTGTGCGATCCCCCTGGCCCACTGACCTCATTCACACTAGTGATTACACACATCTCAATTTCACAAGGTGACCATTTCAGTGGGGATGTGTGATGAAGACACAGCACGATTCCTTTTCCTGGAGCACAGTAGAAAAAAAATCTCAGCAACAAACATCTTAGTGTTCTCTCTCTCCCCCCCAGAATTCAGATTCCCGAGAGAGACACAGAGAGACAGAGCGACGGAGGAATGAGTCCTGATGAGCCCCACGGATGGATGATTCAACAGTAGCAGGGGAGACTGGGCTTTCCTCTGGACCTGACCCCGTCAACTGGGACATTACTCTGGCTGATGAACTACCTGTTCACCCACTGTATCGCTCACACAGAAAAATGTGTGCAGTCATAAATAACCCTCAAGCCCCTGATCAATCATTTAATGTTTGATTAATCTGGCCTGGAATGATCTCCCGTTTGATTGCTCATGTCTAAACGCCTCTTTATGGTCTGTCTGACAGCCCTAGACGCGTCACTGAGGTGGCCAAAAACTGACCGCGCACAGTGCACACTCGTGCACTTCATCAGTAGCCTACCCTTACATGCCGGTCAGGGTTCACCTGCTGTGGGGGTGACAGGGCAAGGGTTCGCCTGCTGTGGGGGTGACAGGGCAAGGGTTCGCCTGCTGTGGGCGTGACAGGGCAAGGGTTCGCCTGCTGTGGGGGTGACAGGGCAAGGGTTAAGCCCTCTCCTGGAGGAACTAAAGACCCCCATTGCTCTGAAGTCATCTCCCCTCTACCACTATGTTTTTTCTGCCTCATCGTGCAGCAAAAGGCCCCTACCTCACACACGCAGAAACTCACAAAGACAACGAATCCAAGGCAATCACCTAGATGCACTCTATAGATCTGAAAGGGCTATTTGCACTTTTCTTCTTCACTGCAGGTACAATGCCATATCACACTACCTCATTCCTTCCTCTCGTTCTGTCCGTCTCCATCTCATCGTCTCTCCAGCTCAGAGCCTGATAAAAGTCTAACATGTATCATTAATAATGCAGGCCTGTTTCCCTCTCTTGCTCTCCTCTGAGAAGCCAACTGGAGGACACCTTCTCTGCTCTTAATTACAGAAAAAGGTGAACAGAGAAAGTGAACTCCCAAAATCCCAACAGAGCCATATTAGAAGAGTGATTTGTACTGCAAAAACAAATAATGGAAAGGATGAAAGATTTAACCATGAAATAACTCCCCCAGTTGTCAGCCAGTGGAGGCTGGTGAGGGGAGGATGGCTTATAATAATGGCTGGAGCAGCACGAATGGAATGGCATGAACCACATGGAAACCATGTGTTTGATGTTGTTGATACCTTTCCACTGCATCCATCACCACGTGCCTGTCCTCCCCAATTAAGGTGCCACCAACCTCCTGTGTTGTCAGCTGTGTAGTTTGAGAGAAGCAAACAGAGTTTACACCTGCCATCAGGCTCATGAAAGCAGGGCCTGTACCAGGAGGGAGAGAAGAGAAAAGGAAGGAGTTGTTTGCCTTCTGAATCAAAAACACTGCTTCACTGTTCTTGAGTTTTCCCTCCTCCTCTTCTCTTCCTGTCAGATGTGGAAGCATTCCCAGAGATCTGAGTAGGATGAAGTGGTCCCTAGACACTGGTCTATGGTCAATGTTGTTTAGTTCCTTCTCAGGGTTAAGGTAAGGAATTGGGGAAGGCAAGCTGATTCTAGATCAGTATCAACAGGCAAATGACTCTCGCTATACCAGGCAACACACTGCCACACTGACAGGAGATGTCATCCTAATTCCCATTACGATTCGGTACTTCTCTCCTGGCTTCCTGAGTTCCTCCATCCATTTATCCCCTTCCTCTAACCATCCATTCATAGGCTCTCATCTCCATTCAGCTTGCCAGCTCCCGACACCACATCACATCCTGATGGTATCCCAGATCACATTCAACAGTGGGATTTGGGTACAGCTAAGACTGATAATTCAAGAACAGGTAAGACTTGACTAGACTTGCAAAATTCTAGGAAATTTCAGTAAATTCGATAATTCCTGTTGATTCCCCTTATTCCCTTCCAGGTATCCACCAGCCAGGAATTCAGGAAAACCTGAGGATTTATTGAAAATTCCTTGTATCTTGCAACCTTAGTCACAAACAAGCAAACGCACACCCACACACAGCTTGTGTGTTTAATTTCCATAAATATATATGATGCATGTTGAACAGGCACCCCTAAAATAAGGGCAGAAATGAGAGAGAAAGAGGGGTACTGTTAAAGAGAGAGCGTGAGGGAGAGAGAGAGAGAGAAAACATCATCCTGTAGGGCAGATGTGTGTCTCACACTGAGGCAAGCCTGGTTTCCGTGGTGATTTGCTTTCCTGGGATGCATATTATGAATAAATTGATGGCTCTTCATTTCAATAACATCTTACCACCACACACTAAAAACAAAGCCTCATGTCCCCTCACTCCATCTAAATAACCCAACTTGTGCCTCTTTTGTACCAATATTACTCGTCCGTCTTCCTCTCCATGTCTTCCCTCCATGTCTCCCCTCCATTTCTCCCCTCCATGTCTCCCCTCCATGTCTCCCCTCCATGTCTCCCCTCCATTTCTCCCCTCCATTTCTCCCCTCCATTTCTCCCCTCCATTTCTCCCCTCCATTTCTCCCCTCCATGTCTTCCCTCCATTCCTCCCCTCCATGTCTTCCCTCCATTCCTCCCTCCGTGTCTTCCCTCCATGCCTTCACCTCCATATCTTCCCTCCATTCCTCCCTCCATTCCTCCCTCCATGTCTTCCCTTCATGTCTTCCCTCCATGTCCTCCCTCCATTCCTCCCTCCATTCCTCCCTCCATGTCTTCCCTCCATGTCCTCCCTCCATTCCTTCCCTCCATGTCCTCCCTCCATGTCTTCCCCCCATTCCTCCCTCCGTGTCTTCCCTCCATGCCTTCACCTCCATTCCTCCCTCCATGTCTTCCCTCCATGTCTTTCCTCCATTCCTCCCTCCATGTCTTCCCTCCATGTCTTTCCTCCATTCCTCCCTCCATGTCCTCCCTCCATTCCTTCCCTCCATGTCCTCCCTCCATGTCTTCCCCCCATTCCTCCCTCCGTGTCTTCCCTCCATGCCTTCACCTCCATGCCTTCACCTCCATGTCTTCCCTCCATGTCTTTCCTCCATTCCTCCCTCCATGTCTTTCCTCCATTCCTCCCTCCATGTCTTTCCTCCATTCCTCCTTCCATGTCTTTCCTCCATTCCTCCCTTCATGTCTTCCCTCCATTCCTCCCTCCATGTCTTCCCTCCATTCCTCCCTCCATGTCTTCCCTCCATTCCTCCCTTCATGTCTTCCCTCCATTTCTTCCCTCCATGTCTTCCCTCCATTTCTCCCCTCCATGTCTTCCCTCCATTCCTCCCTCCATGTCTTCCCTCCATTCCTCCCTCCATGTCTTCCCTCCATGTCTTCCCTCCATGTCCTCCCTCCATTCCTTCCCTCCATGTCCTCCCTCCATGTCTTCCCCCCATTCCTCCCTCCGTGTCTTCCCTCCATGCCTTCACCTCCATGCCTTCACCTCCATGTCTTCCCTCCATGTCTTTCCTCCATTCCTCCCTCCATGTCTTTCCTCCATTCCTCCCTCCATGTCTTTCCTCCATTCCTCCTTCCATGTCTTTCCTCCATTCCTCCCTTCATGTCTTCCCTCCATTCCTCCCTCCATGTCTTCCCTCCATTCCTCCCTCCATGTCTTCCCTCCCTTCATGTCTTCCCTCCATTTCTTCCCTCCATGTCTTCCCTCCATTTCTCCCCTCCATGTCTTCCCTCCATTCCTCCCTCCATGTCTTCCCTCCATTCCTCCCTCCATGTCTTCCCTCCATGTCTTCCCTTCATTCTTCCCATGTCTCCCTCAATTCCTTCCCTCCAAGTCTTCCCTCCAAGTCTTCCCTCCAAGTCTTCCCCCCATTCCTCCCTCCGTGTCTTCCCTCCATGCCTTCACCTCCATTCCTCCCTCCATGTCTTCCCTCCATGTCTTCCCTCCATGGCCTCCCTCCATGTCTTCCCTCCAAGTCTTCCCTCCTTTCCCTCCCTCCCTGTCTTCCCCCCATTCCTCCCTCCGTGTCTTCCCTCCATGCCTTCACCTCCATTCCTCCCTCCATGTCTTCCCTCCATTCCTCCCTCCATGGCCTCCCTCCATGGCCTCCCTCCATGGCCTCCCTCCATTCCTCCCTCCATGTCTTCCCTCCATGTCTTCCCCCCATTCCTCCCTCCGTGTCTTCCCTCCATGCCTTCACCTCCATTCCTCCCTCCATGTCTTCCCTCCATTTTCCTCCCTCCATGTCTTCCCTTCATGTCCTCCCTCCATTCCTCCATGTCTTTCCTCCATTCCTCCCTCCATGTCTTCCCTCCATTCCTCCCTCCATGTCTTCCCTTCATGTCTTCCCTCCATTCCTCCCTCCATGTCTTCCCTCCATTCCTCCCTTCATGTCTTCCCTTCATGTCTTCCCTCCATGTCTCCCCTCCATGTCTTCCCTCCATTCCTCCCTCCATGTCTTCCCTCCATGTCTTCCCTTCATTCTTCCCTCCATGTCTCCCTCAATTCCATCCCTCCATGTCTTCCCTCCAAGTCTTACTCCATTCCTCCCTCCATGTCTTCCTTCCATGTCCTCCCTCCATTCCTTCCTTCCATGTCCTCCCTCCATTCCTCCCGCAATGTCTTCCTTCCATGTCTTCCCTCCATGTCTTCCTTCCATGTCCTCCCTCCATTCCTCCCGCAATGTCTTCCTTCCATGTCTTCCTTCCATGTCTTCCCTCCATGTCTTCCTTCCATGTCTTCCCTCCATTCCTCCCTCAATGTCTTACTTCCATGTCTTCCCTCCATTCCTCCCTCCATGTCTTCCCCTCCATGTCCTTCCCCTCCATGTCCTTCCCCTCCATGTCCTTCCTCTGGAGATGGATGCAGCATATATCACATTAATTAGAAACTGCCTCCTCTCACGGAGCGCTGACAGGTGAGAAAGAACAGCAGTGATGAAGACCGAGGCAAAGACAACAAATACTTCAGAGACTGAGGCTGCTCCTCCTCCTATACTAGGCCTGTATAATACAATGTGAACCTGTTCCCTCTCATCAACCCAGTGTGGCAGACTTAACCCCTGACCTGGCTCTCTTCTGATCAGACTGGGGCCTCCTGACATTGATCACTCTATTACTGAATTGAATCCCCATTCATCAATAAGCAGGAAAAACACAGATCAATGCAGCAGCCCAGGTAAACGCCGCATGATGCAGAGCTCAGCTATTAGCTGATAAACATTCAGACTCATGAAAATCAATATTCATCCACAGGCCTCCAGCCGCTGCGGCTGTTAGGGGACTGGGAGAGAGGATGACGGAATTAAACGCATGCCACTGGGGTGAGTGAGTGTGTGTGTGAGAGAGAGTTCATGAAAGTGTGGATTGATTGTTCTCAGCAGGTCAGTGCTTTGATCCTCTCCAACTCGGTGTGTGTGTGTGAGAGAGAGCGAGAGAATGAGAGACAGAGTTTTGTTTAGAAGATAGGGTGTACATGATGTATGGGAATGAGAGATGAGAGAGAATGTGTCTGTATGAAAGTGTCTAGGATGAACAGTGTGTGTGAGTGTGTGTGCACGCACAGGTGAACTCCAGGGCTACATAGATGAGAACAGCATTGATCAGGGAGGCCCATAGCCACACTGACTCCATATGGGCTTTAACTCAGACCACAGCCAAGTTTCCCTAGCCAATAAATCAGGGAAGAGAGCACAGCCAAACACCAACAGTGCAGCGCAGTTTCCTTACATAAAGCCAATCCCCAAGTGATTCCATTTTGGCTCAAATCCATACCATAAGTCTTTTTCAAAAGCCTCCACGCAGTAGCCTGAACAAAGCCTGAGGTAGGCACAGTCCAAATATCACCGAGCAGCACTAACCTACAAATCACGTCAACGTCCACCACCCCGCACCTCTCTGATTAAGAGGGGTTGGATTAAATGACATTTCAGTGGTACAATTGACTAGGTTTCGCCATTTCCCCTTTCCAAACAAATGGCCATTTTAATTACTATTACATAAATATTAGTAAATCTACTCATCGCTAGGCTAAGGCCCACCCTTTGCTTTCAGACGACAGGAAATTCTATTGATTGTCCAATAGGAACAGTCCTCTTGCTAACGGTTGGTCCAGTTAGGATCTAGGGAAGTGAACACCCAGGGACAGGTAGTACAGGCTAGGCTGACTGCCATCTGAAGCCCTGTTTCCACAGCAGGTGCCTGGTCAGAAACCAGTTTGGCCTGTTCACAGTTTCCAGTTTTAACCCAGAACCATTGGAAAGCCTGCTCTTTCTAAGTACAGCAGCAAGCAGGCAGCAGCATTGTGATTATCAGTCCGTCCAGACAGCTGGCCGATGGCCCAGGCAGCGTTGCCAGTAGAGATGAGTCAGGATTCCCAGGCTAGCTTCACTGAAGCACAGAGACGCACAGCAATTACACCCACCAGCAGAGTCCTGGCATTGCCACCGCACACACGCTCATCTGCACACACGCTCATCTGCACACACGCTCATCTGCACACACGCTCATCTGCACACACGCTCATCTGCACACACGCTCATCTGCACACACGCTCATCTGCACACACGCTCATCTGCACACACGCTCATCTGCACACACGCTCATCTGCACACACGCTCATCTGCACACACGCTCATCTGCACACACGCTCATCTGCACACACACTCATCTGCACACACACTCATCTGCACACACACTCATCTGCACACACACACCTGCGGATGTGGAAACGCTCATCCACAGACACGCTATAGCAAATGAGGAGAGAAATAAGAATTCTCAGTGAAGATAATATACACCAACTGGAAATCCATGGCTAAATGTGTGTTTCTGTGATGTCATACCAATATGGGAGTGTGTTGTCAGGAAAAGATAAGGGCAGCTGACAGGCAGCATACGTGTGTCTAGACATAGACCCCTCAGGGTTGTAGGCAGCAGACTCTTCAATATTGCAGAGAAGTGATAAAACAGAGACTGCAGGGAGATAAGGGAACTCTGCAGAGGAAGAGAGAAAAACCTCCTCTCTCACTCCAGGGGTTAGAAAACACTCATCTCAGCATGGAGATGTACCATGAACAAAACACACAAAACACACAAAGCTAAAAGAAAACTAATTAGCAAACAAACATTCATTTCCTCTCCCGTGGAGAGCAGAACACAATATGGATGGGGTTGTAATATGGCCAGCCTCAGAGATTAACAACGCAGTGCATAACACACACACACACACGTATGTATTTCCCGCAACCACCTTTCTGGGAGTGGTGCGGTGATTCAGATAACATTGACCAAGGCCAGGCAGCCAATCAGTGAGGAGAGCCGAATTGGAGTGGGATGATGCTGATATAAAAAGGTCTGATTTATTGTTCCAGAAGTTGTAAATTGCAACTTCTAAGCAGAGCGAGGCAGATAACGGGTATACAGTGCATTCAGAAAGTATTCAAACAGGTTTTTTGAAATATTTGCAAATTGATTAAAACAAAAACATATTTTCATAAGTATTCATACCCTTCCTCAGTACTTTGTTGAAGCACTTTTGGCAACAATTACAGCCTCAAGTCTTCTTGGGTATGATGCTACAGGCTTGGCACACCTGTATTTGGGGAGTTTATCCCAGTCTTCTCTGCAGATCCTCTCAAGCTCGGTCAGGTTGGATGGGGAGCGTTGCTGCACAGCTATTTTCAGGTTTCTCCAGAGATGTTCGATCAGGTTCAAGTCCGGGCTCTGGCTGGGCCACTCAAGAGAATCTTGTTTCTCAAAGGCATTTAGGTGCCTTTTGGCAAACTCCAAGCAGGCTGTCATGTGCCTTTTACTGAGGAGTGGCTTCCATCTGGCCACTCTACCATAAAGGCCTCAATTGATGGAGTGCTGCAGAGATGGTTGCCCTTCTAGAAGGTTCTCCCTTCTCCACAGAGGAATTCTGGAGCTCTGTCAGAGTGATCATCAGGTTCTTGGTCACCTCCCTGACCAAGGCCCTTCTCCCCAAATTCCTCAGTTTGAGCGGCCGGCCAGTTCTAGGATGAAAAAAATACCTTTTTCCATTTATGAATGAGGGAGGTCACGGTGTTCTTAGAAACCTTCAATGTTGCAGAATTTTTGTGGTACCCTTCCCCAGTTCCACGGACAATTCCTTGGACCTCATGGCTTGGTGTTTGCTCTGACATTCACTGTCAACGGTGGGACCTTATATAGCCAGGTGTGTGCCTTACCAAATGTCCAATCAATTGAATTTACCATAAGTGGACTCCAATCAAGTTGTAGAAACAGTTCAAGGATGATCATTGGAAACAGGGTCCGTTAATTTTTTATTTTTTAAAAATACATTCGCAAACATTTCTAAAAACTTGTCTTCGCTTTGTCATTATGGGGTATTGTGTTTACATAGGAGGGGGGGGGGGGAAATCAAGGGGTACAAATACTTTCCGAATGCACTACATGTTGGGTGTCTGAACAGGACAGTGGGAAGTGAGTACAGTAGGAGACCTCTGTCTGTGTCCTTCACCCTGTTAACTTCCTGTCTCACAACACAGGCAGGCAGGAGGCTCGGCTTACACTCCCCTGGCATTAGTCTCCCAGACACTCAAGGTGAAGAACAGTTGGATTTCTGGAAGGGAGGGAGGGATGGAGACATGGAACAGAAGATAGTGTGGGGTATGGAGAAAAAAAATGAGAAAGTAATAGAGCAAAAGTTCAAAACAGACAGGAAGAGGGGGAGAGAATATGAAGACAGACAAAGAGAGAATGCCATGTTCATATTGTCTGACACTAGAGAGAAGAACGCTCGTCAGTCTGCCCCACAGTTGAAATGACTCATGATCAAAGAGAAAAGGGCTGGTGCCTCTTCTTTCACACACACCATTTCTCCCTTACTAACAGACAAATAAACAAAATTGTCACTGCCACTCCTCACTAATGTTGTTGTTGTGAGTCGGTGTCCTTTGAGGTAGGAATGTTCTCCTGCACACTCAAGCAGAAGATCAAAAGACGAGACGAGCACCTGACTGGCTGCATGTTCCACTGACACTCACTCTTTACATCTGCTTTGATGCTGCTAATGCAGCCTTCTGCATGCTACACACAGCACATAAATACACCCTGCAGACATGCGTCTTCTCATCCAGATATAAAAATATAGATACACAGTTCAGTCTCTCTTGCTCTCCACCCGTTCACTTCATCCTCCTCTTATCTTACATAGTCTTCCTGCCGCTCTCACTTCTCTCTCCCCTCCTGCGGCGGTTGTAAGTCCACAACAAAACAAAAGTTCTAAAGCTGGACTCTCCCTCCCTTCTACCGCTTATTTGACTATTCTACTCATCCCCTTTCAACTCTCCTCCTGTGGATGGTGTAAGCCTGTTAAAAGCAGCTGTAAACTTATAGCCACTTTCCAATCAATCAAATTTTGTCCTTCATTATCCCCTTCTCCCTCTCCATCCTTCACCCTCCCCCCATTCCTCTCCATCCTTCACCCACTCCTCATTCACCCTCCCCATTCCTCTCCATCCTTCACCCTCCCCTCATTCCTCCCCATCCTTCACCCTCCCCTCATTCCTCCCCATCCTTCACCCTCCCCTCCCCATCCTCCACCCTCTCCTCAACCCTCCACCCTCTCCTCAACCCTCCACCCTCTCCTCAACCCTCCACCCTCTCCTCAACCCTCCACCCTCTCCTCAACCCTCCACCCTCTCCTCAACCCTCCACCCTCTCCTCAACCCTCCCCTCAACCCTCCACCCTCTCCTCAACCCTCCACCCTCTCCTCAACCCTCCACCCTCTCCTCTTCATCCTTCACCCTCTCTCCTCATTATCCTTCACACTCCCTCTCCATCCTTCACCATCCTTCACCCTCTCCTCCCGTGGATGGTGTAAGCCTGCTAAGAGCAGCTTGAAAACATCGCTGACAGCTCTGCCGCTGGCTAAGCTCATTATACAGGCAACGCACAGCCTCCTTTAGCCACCGGCCTTCCCTGTAGGAGAGATGTAGAGAAGAGAGGAAGAGCAAAGCCAACAGTGAGATGGAGAGATAGTCAGAGAGATGGAGACCAGTGGAGGCTGGAATGGAATAAATGGAACAGAAACAAACATGTGGCTTCCATATGTTTGATACATTTCCAATGAAAAAGTAAAAAGTTAAACATATTTCCAATCTCTGAACTGGGATTAGTGTAGTTCTAAGCCGCCCTGCAGTCTCCTCTCCTCCCTTCAGTCATCGATTTAGAGAGACAGTCACAAGTCAGGAGGAAGAAAGCAGAATTTCCCTGCAGCTTCAGCGGTTACCATTAGCCACAGTCACCACACCCTTACTTCACTAATCAATTTAGCAGCTCAGCCCTGAGCCACCAGCCCATCACTCATAAGCCATCACCCTCAGCTCTACAATCCACCTAGCTCTCCGGTCTCCGCATAGAAAATATCCAGGGAAATTCCAAGAAAAAAAAAAGGACATTCGGTTGTAATATAAGGAGTTCCTCTCTGGCAGACGATCATGTAAGGTGACCTACAGAGAGTAAAATAATCAGTCAGTCAAGCTGAACAGTAATGCTTGCTTGCCTATGGAAGACTCAGTGGGCATGGATTCAGAAGCATGTCTGAGGATCCAAGTCAATTTAGCTAAGCATTAACTTCATCATGGTTATTCTCAACTCCCAGCCTGGTCTAACAGAGGGAGTTTTTAGCACAGGCCTCAGTGCACTGGGGGTCACATACACCACAAACCGACACACACACACACAAACCGACACACACACACACAAACCGACACACACACACACAAACCGACACACACACACACAAACCGACACACACACACACACACAAACCGACACACACACACACACACACAAACCGACACACACACACACACACAAACCGACACACACACACACACACAAACCGACACACACACACACACAAACCGACACACACACACACACAAACCGACACACACACACACAAACCGACACACACACACACAAACCGACACACAAACCGACACACAACCGACACACACACCGACACACACACACACCGACACACACACACAAACCGACACACACACACAAACCGACACACACACACAAACCGACACACACACACAAACCGACACACACACAAACCGACACACACACAAACCGACACACACACAAACCGACACACACACAAACCGACACACAAACCGACACACAAACCGACACACACACACAAACCGACACACACACACAAACCGACACACAAACTGACACACACACAAACCGACACACACACACAAACCGACACACACACACACAAACCGACACACACACACACAAACCGACACACACACACAAACCGACACACACACACAAACCGACACACACACAAACCGACACACACACAAACCGACACACAAACCGACACACAAACACAACCGACACACACACACAAACCGACACACACACACAAACCGACACACAAACTGACACACACACAAACCGACACACACACACACAAACCGACACACACACACAAACCGACACACACACACAAACCGACACACACACAAACCGACACACACACAAACCGACACACAAACCGACACACAAACCGACACACACACACAAACCGACACACACACACAAACCGACACACAAACTGACACACACACACACAAACCGACACACACACACACAAACCGACACACACACACAAACCGACACACACACACACACAAACCGACACACACACACAAACCGACACACACACACAAACCGACACACACACACAAACCGACACACACACAAACCGACACACAAACCGACACACACACACAAACCGACACACACACACACAAACCGACACACACACACAAACCGACACACACACAACCAAACCGACACACACAAACCGACACACACACACACAAACCGACACACACACACACAAACCGACACACACACACACAAACCGACACACACACACAAACCGACACACACACACAAACCGACACACACACACAAACCGACACACAAACCGACACACAAACCGACACACAAACCGACACACACACACAAACCGACACACAAACCGACACACACACACAAACCGACACACACACACAAACCGACACACACAAACCGACACACAAACCGACACACAAACCGACACACACACACACAAACCGACACACAAACCGACACACAAACCGACACACACACACAAACACAAACCGACACACACACCGACACACACACAAATCGACACCGACACACACACAAACCGACACACACACAAACCGACACACACACAAACCGACACACACACAAACCGACACACACACAAACCGACACACACACAAACCGACACACACACAAACCGACACACACAAACCGACACACACACACACACACACACAAACCGACACACACACACACACACACACACACACACACATTTAGAAGACTACAAAAAAAGAGAATGAAAAATCTCAGAGAGATGTAATCAGAAGTACATAGCAGAGTTCCAACAGGTCTGCCAGTATGGGGCGCAGGCACCTTTAACCCTAAAATGAATACAACTGCTCCTCCCACTAGGAGGAGTTCACACACTCATGACAGATTAGAACACGGAGTATTCATATCCTTGAGAAGCCCAGTCTCTTCACTAAGGAGAGGAGAGTTCAGGTCCATGTTGTAGTAGATAGAAACCATCTGCTCACATCAGCCACTCATATGTGCTGCATTCCTCCTGTCTGACCAGCCAACACACATGCCCTGCAGACAGTCTTGTGTTATAGATTACCCCTCCTACACACACCCATACATGCACCATAGTGTGCAGAGTGAACCACAGACACCATAGCGTACAGAGTAAACTATACACACACACACTGTACAGAGTGAACTACATACACTGCCCCCAAAAAGAATGCACCTGCCCCATCCGTGCCAACCCACTGGTCAGCAGCTCACCCAAAGAGGAGTCCGGTAGAAGTGACAGCTGGGACAGACGCATACACCTTTGAGCATCACACAAACCTACCTGTATATCCATCACAAACACACTGTGTCAACATTCCTCTGCCTGCTCTCCCCACTGCCAAGACAGCACCAATCAAAAATAGAAACATCCATTTCCACTGCCTCCCACCTTAAGCAGGTAAAAGACAGCTGACGCCAGTCCACTCAGCAGGAGCCTCAAGTCACCATGGCCATTTAGCCCTGTTCATTCATAACCGATACACAGTGAGAAAGAACAGGTTAAACAGAGCACCTCCCCAAACCCCACAGGGAGAGGACAAATAGGTATCCTGCCCACCATCCAGAGGCATAAAGCAGAGAGAGCTGGCAGCACAGAACATACCCCTGCCCCCTATAGAACCACATCAGAGGCCATGGAGAGGAGTGTGTGTGTGTGTGTGAGAGAGATGTGGAGAGGAGACCCCTCATATTCTACATCTCCCTCATCTCTGTCCAAAATCAGAAACAAGGCCAACCTGTCCCTCCTCAGCCCATCCACAAGCCTCATACACAACATTACAGGGAGCAGACAATAGTCAGCATTACAGATTTTTAGATAGGGGGCTTTTAGCAGAAGAAGCACCTAAGCTGGCAGAGGGAGTGTTGAATTATTTTACCACCGGGAGGGACACCATGCTGGGACCTTTTTGGGGGCTCCACATCACATACACAAGAAAAAGTAGGTGAACCCTTCGGAATTACCTGGATTTCTGCATAATACAGTCATAGATGAAGATCAGATCAAAATGGAAGTCACAACTATAGACAAACACAGTCTGCTTAATCTAATAACACAAACAATATGTTTTCATGTCTTTATTGAACACACCGTGTAAACATTCACAGTGTAGGTTGGGGGAATTATGTGAACCCCTAGGCTAATGACTTCTCCAAAAGCTAATTGGAGTCAGGAGTCAGCTATCATGGGAGTCCAATCAATGAGACGAGATTGGAGATGTTGTTTAGAGCTGCCCTATAAAAAAAATACACTCACAAGATGTGAGTTTGCTATTCACAAGAAGCATTGCCTGATGAGAACAATACCGCAAACAAAAGAGAACTCAGAAGACCTAAGATTAAGAATTGTTGACTTGCATAAAGCTGGAAAGGGTTACAAAAGTATCTCTAAAAGCCTCAATGTTCATCAGTCCACAGTAAGACAAAATTGTCTATGAAAGTGAAGAAAGTTCAGGACTGTTGCTACTCTCCCTAGGAGTGGCCGTCCTGCAAGCTGCAATAGCACAGTGCAGAATGCTCAATGAGGTTAAGAAGAATCCTAGAGTGTCAGCTAAAGACTTACAGAAATCTCTGAAACATGCTAACATCTCTTGACGAGTCTACGATACCTAAAACACTAAACAAGAATGGTGTTCATGGGGGGGACATTATGGAAGAAGCCACTGCTTTACGTCTAAAGTGCACCTGGATGTTCCACAGTGCTACTGGCAAAATATTATTTGAACAGATTCAACTAAAAATAAATAACAAATAAAAAAATTTAAAAAAGGTACAGCACACCAACATCAAAACCTCCTCCCAACTGTATGTATGGTGGTGGGAGCATCATGGTTTGGGGCCTCAGGGCCTGGACAGCTTGCTACGATTGACAGAAAAATGAATTCCCAAGTTTATCAAGACATATCTGTCCCCCAATTGAAGCTCGACCCAATTGAGATGCTGTGACCTCAAGAGAGCGGTTCACACCTAGGGATGGGTGCTGAAACCCGGTATTAAAACAGGCCCCGGGGCTAAATTATGAAAGACTGTGGTATCGATAAGCTCCGACGTTATCAGTTTTGCTTTCGATACTGGAGAAATTAAGAAAATACATTTCCTATTTATTATTGCTACATAAACATCTTGCACATTTTATCTCACCAACCGTTTCTAATTTGCAATGAGATTAAGACATTCGTCTATGATGCATTTTCGCCATTCCCAAACCAGAAGAGAGATCTCTATCGCACAGAGCCTGTCTCTCACATGCTACAGCGTGTACACATGCATGACCCTGCTCTTAAATTAGTGACGACGGCGGCGAGAACTAAAAATTCTAAAGTGTGGTTATACTTCTGAGTCGATGCTGACAATGCTCATTGCCACAAGTGCAACAAGACTTTTGCTTATAAGGACGAAAACACGAGCAATCTGTCCAAACATCTATCGAAAGTGCATTGTGTACCGGCAGAGAAATGTAGTTTGACTGCCTAGCTCGTCTTTCATCTCATCTCGTTGCCGATCTATGTTAGGTACGTATGCTAGCAGCCTAGATCCTGCACACGAAGTTAACTCAATTATGAGAACATGGGTTCATGATCAAAAGGAACCACTAGCCAGCTGATTTATTAGCCATGGGTGCGTTCAGAAATTCAAAATCACCCATTTAAAGATTTTGCTACTTTTTTTGTTAAAGTTGCAGCTACAATGAACCAACCCACTCCTCCTCTAATACAGCTGGTCCAAGCCAAAAGCCCCTTCACGCTGGCAGCTAGTGGGAGGATGACTGACGAAAGGGTGAATGAGTGACACCTAGCCGTGACCAAGTTCATAGTGAAAGGCCTACACCCCTTTGCAACAGTGGAGTCCAAGGGCTTTAGGTAGTCTGTCAGTATATATTGAGTTGTATTCATTTTTTAGGATATAGTATTATGTTTGTCCCATCACTCCACAATACAATATTTCAACCCCAAATATACCCCTCCCTCCAGGAGTTACCTCAGTGACACATTCATTCCTACCTGGCATGGTGTAGAAAAGGCCAATGTGATCACTGAGCTGAAGGACGTGACAAAGCTGGCCATCACATCAGACAGGTGGACCAGCCGCTGTCAGGACCACTATCTCACTGTTACAATGCCCTACACAAGCCAGGGCAGTGTATAACAGAAGGACCTCCACACCAGGGCAGTGTACAACAGAAGGTCCTCCACACCAGGGCAGTGTACAACAGAAGGTCCTCCACACCAGGGCAGTGTACAACAGAAGGTCCTCCACACCAGGGCAGTGTACAACAGAAGGTCCTCCACACCAGGGCAGTGTACAACAGAAGGTCCTCCACACCAGGGCAGTGTACAACAGAAGGTCCTCCACACCAGGGCAGTGTACAACAGAAGGTCCTCCACACCAGGGCAGTGTACAACAGAAGGTCCTCCACACCAGGGCAGTGTACAACAGAAGGTCCTCCACACCAGGGCAGTGTACAACAGAAGGTCCTCCACACCAGGGCAGTGTACAACTCGCAAAGTAGTGACAGAGGAGATCAGACATTCTGGAAGAGTTTTAGATCGAGCCAAGCAAGACTGTAGCTGTGACTGTTGATAACACTGACAAAATATGGATGTTGCCATCAAGAGGCTACACATCCTAAAAATAGGATGCTTTGCGCACACATTGAATCTGGCAGCGCAGAAAATCTACAAAATGACTTCCATTGATAAATGGGCAGCCTGAAATCAGAGCAGTGGTCATGCGGGTCAAGAGATACTCGATGTCCAAAACAGTCTTGAAGGAAAAGTAGCAGCTCCCTGGTAAGAAGCCAGTTCAATCTATTAAAGTACTATTTTGAAATTCCCACATTTAACAATTTAATTCAATATTCATGTGTGCAGTAATTAAATGTATGTTGTTGTTGTCGTTTCAGGCCTGCCGCTCTCGCTCATCCTTGATGTCAAGACCAGATGGAACTCTATCCAATGAGAGATTTATGGAGCAGTATCCAGCGATCCAAGCAGCAGCCTTGGACCCACGACTGCGAAAAGCAATGACCTGGACCATCTGAAAGACGAAGACTTCCATAAGGCTGAGGAGTTTGTCCAGCTCATGAGAATCCTCTATACATTCACAGTGTGTGTGTCATGTGAAAAGAATGCCACCTGTGGACAGATCATACCCATCCTCCACAAACTGGAAGAGCACTTCACTGTGAAGCATGAAGATACGTTTGTGGCAACCATCAAAGAGAAGGTGTGGGAGAACCTCTCCGAGCGCTATCAGGATGAGGACATTCAAACCTTCCAGCATCAGGCCACAGCAATGGAACCCAGATTTAAAGGGAGGCCGGTGAGTGATGCCACCTGGGACAGGCTGAGGTAGACAACTGTTGAGGCCAACGTGACAGGAGCAACACCAGGGCTGTCAGAGGAGCTGGAGCAGACATACAGAGCACCAGCAACAGGAGGAGGAGTCTGAAGGAAATGGAGGAGACAGTCCCTCCATTGTACATAACAAGGAGTGCCTTAGAGGAGCTGTTCTCAGAGGAGGACAGGGAGTTGAGGTTGACGATCCAACAGGACACCTCTTCCCTCACCCTCAGTGAGTGTGTTGACCTGGAGGTTGAGCTCTACAAAGGCCTGCCTCCCATCCCCATGGCTGAAGATCCTGTGATGTAGTGGTGGGAGAAGAGAGCTACTCTGCCCCTCACAAACATTGCAATAATGTAAATATGTTGATCTTTCTCCAGAAGAACTGATAGTCCTTCTGCAGCCTACCTGCAGCCTACCTGCAGCCTCCCTGCAGCCTCCCTGCAGCCTCCCTGCAGCCTCCCTGCAGCCTACCTGCAGCCTACCTGCAGCCTACCTGCAGCCTACCTGCAGCCTACCTGCAGCCTACCTGCAGCCTACCTGCAGCCTACCTGCAGCCTACCTGCAGCCTACCTGTGTTACTCTATACTACTGCAATTTCTTTTGCTGTAAATAATTGTTTATTTTTCATTTCAGAAAATAACATTGCTTTAATTCAGTTCTTAATTTGTTAAATAACCGGTCAGAATACCGTTAAAAGTACCAGATTGATAAGCAGTATCGGTAAGAATAGCAATACCGTTACAATCTTAATGATACCCATCCCTATTCACACCAGACATCCCAAGAATATTGATGAACTGAAACAGTTTTGTAAAGAGGAAAGGTCCACAATTCCTCCTGACCGTTGTGCAGGTCTGATCCGCAAATACAGAAAATGTTTGGTTGAGGTTATTGCTGCCAAAGGAGGGTCATCCAGTTATTAAATCCAAGGGTTCACATACTTTTCCCACCCTGCACTGTGAATGTTTACACTGTGTATGTTTACACTGTGTTCAATGAAAATGTATAATTGTTTGTGTGTTATTAGTTTAAGCAGACTGTGTCTACTGTTGTGACTTAGATGAAGATAAGATCACATTTTATGACCAATTTATGCAGAAATCCAGGTAATTCCAATGGGTTCACATACTTGTTCTTGCCACTGTACTTGCTTAATGGAAAATAATGTTGGTGGGAAAAACAAAATGTTACACTCAATGAGAGTTCAATACTGTACGAAACAATTGCCCATGGAAGAAATACTTAAAATGGCAAATGGGGGAATTGTGACATTTGGGTTCCGTATTTACAGTGTTCCACTTGTCAGGTTCCGCTTCTCAAACAGTCCGTGACAGTCTTCTGGGGCCAGTTGCACCATCCTGGTCTTAACTTTATGCCCAATCTAGATTGAAGACAACTTTTTTTATGCCCAACTGGTGCAGAATGAGTAAAAGGTCAGAAGTGTAGAAAAGCTCCCAGTCCATCTCTACAGGGTGTTTTTCCAACAAAACATCACCTTTCCTGCTCACTGCTCTTTCCATAACATCAACGCAGGCTGAAAGAAATGTTGAGCATCTGCTTTTGCCAAAAGCAATAAAGATAAATATGTCCAGGAATCTGCCTCCAGAATGACGGGTGGTTTTGAGCAGAACCACCATGAGCGGTGCAGAGTATTTTTGGTCAGCCAGAGTGAAGGGTGTATTCGTTTTGTATATTATTCTCATCAATTCTATTATGGCTCCTGGAGGAATACATTTAATTTTGATTAGGGGGTCTGAGGCTTGCGGGGGACAATCGGCAGGAAATGACATCGTCTGGAGCAGGTGTGTGAAGCCCAGATTGGCGTGTTATCGTGAAATGCCACTGCCATCGCTGCTGGTCGTTCACATCATTTAACGTCCCCTGGAAATCCATTACTTTAGATTTGCACGAGGGAACACACCACACACACGAAGTAATCCTCTAGAATGCTGACACTACAATTAGTCATGCTGCTTCTTTCATCTCCAGTGTGAGTGGGCTCAAGAGAGATCCAGGAGGCTAAACCACACACACACACACAGAGCCTGACACAAATGCATACACCACTGCAGACAACTGTCCACAATCACAAATGGACACACTCCTGGAGACCAGCCAACTGAGCCCAGCAGCCCTCCATAACAGGTGAAGAGGGTTTATTCCCATGGGGAGGGAACCATGAGCCTGATGCAGAGACACACACTGGAGCTATTCTGCACCAGGGCCACAGTATAGAGATGAAGTGAGAGAAAATGGCAGTAGTGAGATGGGAATGAAAGGAATTCAATTGAAAGCTCCTCAAATAGTGCTCCAGTAATCAGACTGCAGTTACTGAGCTGTAATCACACTGACAACCTGAGAGGATGAAAGAGAGGAGAAAAGGAGAGAGAGAGGGAGGAGAATGAACGCAGGTCAACTATAAAATTCAAGGGTTCAGCAAACTGCAGGGAAAGGGCTTCCCTCTGTAAGAGTCTCTCACGCATGCCCGACTCACACATCGTCTCAGACACTCACATACTCTGTCCCTCCCCAGGATTCAAATGCAAACGGTGCCCTTTCCACTAACAGAGGCCTTTATTGTTAGTGCGAAAGGAAGGTGAACTCCAGTGAGGGCCAAGGTAAGAAAGGGAACGAGTACATTTTTTTTAAAGACCCACTTAAAAAAAAGGTCAGCCTTGTGTTCTTTCCTCTCATCCCTCAACACAATACTTCTCTCCATCTTCTCCTGTTCAGAAACTGCTTACGCACACGCAGCCACACCACTCTCCTCTAAACTGAACTTGAAGACGGCAGAGTTGGGGGAGTGAGGGAGAGGAAATATCAGCACAAAAGGAAAAAGATGACTTCATTTTCAGAACTGCCTTTCTCCATTGAGCCATTCAGAGAAAAGGAAAGATAACATATTAGGAAAGTAAAGAGTTCTAAATGTCCCCACTTGGTATTCTATTGGGGACATACAGTAATTGTGTAGAGATAGGAGTAGTAGGACTATTCATCACAGGCTCTTCAGCCAGACCCCCAGGTTAAAATCTAAAAGACCATCACCCATGTAGAGAGCATCTCTCCCTACAGAATATCAACAAGGGATGAATGTTAGTCAGGTTATTTTTACAGAACAAACAGATTCCTTAAACATCATTAATTGCCATCTCCAGACACATCCACATGCATGCATATCAAATAACCAGCAATTAAGGAAAGACATGTTCATTCTTTGCAAGGTATTGCATGTCGTGTGTGTGTGTGTGTGTGTCTAAGCTTACTATTCTTCTCCGAGAAGCGATGTATCTTTCTGTGGGTAAATCGGTTTGTTCCAGGCCAGTGTCAGAGCTAGGACAAGGTGTTCTGGCTGGTAACTCTGGCTACCAACCTGCTCACCCACCTCCCCCAATCCTACCTCAGCCTTCAACCCCTCTCCTGCCACTAGGGCTTGGCGAATCATGTCAACTTCGTTTTGAATAGGAGAGAGAGAGAGGCTATCTGGCCCAAAAGATCAACAAATCATTGACCTGTTTAGAGAGGTAGAGGGAACTAACAAACAGGCTGAGCCGAGTCCTCCTCCAGGCCTGGTCTACACTGCAGCTCTCTGCTGACGCACCGCCCCCGGCCAGGAATACATAAACAATAACATACTGTATCAGCAGAACCATTTGAAAAGCTGGTGTCTGGCAACAGTTTCACACACTTCAAAAGAGAGTGAAGGAATAAAAACAGACAAAATTGTCACCCAAGGCCAAAGCGAGGGGCGCAAAAAAAATCCCCTCGCCTACATGAGCAAATCTGAAGTGAACACCCTCTTTCTCTGCTCTCCCTCACAGAGCAGAGGATGGCTTTTATAGCCTGGTTTACCATCCTCTATAGGGAATCTAGGAAAGGACGAATGAAGGCCCAAACTCAAACATGCTGCAGGGACAACCAGACAAATGGCCAGTTTTGATCAAAGGGAAGCAGTGAGCTGCCGCACTAGAGCCCACATTTTAATCTACCCTGAAAATAATGGTTATCCTCCACCTCCATCGCTGTCTTTTTTTAGAATGTTATCTTTCAGCCTGGGTCAGGCCAGAATAGTCAACTTCTATATTAAACAGACTAGAGCAGGCCTGAGCAGTAGAGCTCCTTAGAAAAACACTGGCAGCCCATAGACTGGGTCTGGGAGAGAGGCGGTGTGAGGGGGAGGAGAGAGGGGCACCTTGTCAGAAAGAATTTGCCAGTGAGTTTCTTCACGTAGCTCCATGGCATCAGTCAATACTGGGCTGTCAGGCCTGCCTGGCCATCATGATCAATCAGTGTTGTTACCCTGCCAACGATGGAGATAAACCCCACCCCCCAACAAAACCCCACACATTTTCACTTCTGGTCAGGTCGAGAAGTAACAAGACCAGTATACCACTTTCTATCTTTTGCATGGAGTATGACCATTACATTGACTGACTATCTCACTCTCACACACACACACACACACACTTTGCCCCTCTATAGGGACATCTGGCTGATGAGAGTGGGAAGTGTATTTCTGTGAGACAAGCTGCTCGATCTGTGCCACTCAATGCTTGTCATGGAGTCAAAGACCTACAGCTGCCAGGGAATTGTCTGTGACCAGAACATGGAGAGGGTGACAGGTGCATGGGCATCAGATGACAAGTTATGGTCATGCACAGGACACCAGTGATTTACTGTATTCAGACCCAAATATGACCCATATCTGAAAGCACCTCTCACTGGGGTTGGAAATTATCAGCTCTCTTGTACAATCCATTTAGACTTTACCTGCAGCATACTACACAATCTTGTTATGTCTAGAAGTATTTTAAACGTGTAAGACCATGAATGATGGTCTCTTATGTTTGGCACAACTTCAATGTAAAGTGCTAAAGTGCCTTCTGAATGTCCCTGTGGAGAGGGATTAATTTGATGCATAGCACGTGCATGTGCAAGTGTTGACCAAACCAAAACAAGAATAGCATCTCAACAAATGAAATATATTAGCCCATTTGTCTTACCTCTCCCCCATGGCCATCAAATATCCCAAATATAGAAGGGTGACTCTTGTTCACGATGTCAGTGACGACCTCGAAGCGGTCTTCCATGTGATCTCTCCGGCCTTGGATGGAGTACACCGCCACATTGTTGCTCTTGAACTCCCAGGTTTTGGAGAACTCTGCGTCCAGAATGTCGAGACCCCCGAATTTGTCATTCTGCATAATCTCCGCCACTTTCCCCTTGACCATTTTGACAGCATCCCGGCTGGACTTAACGATGGTTTTCACCTCGTCAGTGTGGAAGAAGTAACTCCAGAGAGCCAGGCTTATGCATAGGAGGAACAAGGTCTCTGGTCTGAGCAGAAAATAACGCATGATCCGACCCAAAAGAGACAACAGTGTCATCGTATCCTCTATCATTTATACAAACAAGAAATCACTGCAGGTTGTTATTGTTTACCCGCAACTTTCAGTCCATTATTATCGACGCTAGAGTAAATAATCAGCGAAACCAAATTCAAACGTAGTCTACAGCACATCTGGTGTGAAAAGCTGAATTAATTCAAACCAACACTAATAGCTCAATGTAGCAATGCGGCTTGATGTATTGGAGAATCCGTAACGTTAGACACTGCGGGGTGTAAGACTCTGCCTTGGCTGGCTCACTCTAGCATAAAGCCCCATGAACCAGCGATTGTCCCTTGTCCATATGAGGCAGTGAATCACAACCGTTGCAAGGAGCAGAATGGTAGCTATATTAAACCTCAGTAGGAGAGACCCCACTTTGAAGTACCTCGTTTAACGCTGACTTGAAAGCAAACTGCATGCTCCCTCAACCTTTGGCAGCGAGGTTGCGATTGAGTTGTAAATAGTGCACTCAATTTGAAGCCGAGGAAGTGTTCCTTTTCAGGACCGAACCAATTGGAGCACGTGAGGTGTGCACCATTCAACCTTGTTTAGGATAACATACATCATATTTCTGGAAGGGCAAACTAAATGTCATTTGCAACTTTATACTGGCTGAATAGACCATTTATAGAATTTGGGTAAATTAGTTTTTGACCTACGTAATTTATTGACGGATGCACGCACCCCCCACAGCGGATTTTTAAAATCTGAGCCCACCTGTTTATATTTGTTACGGCAAGCCCCGAGGATCAGACCAGGGGTTTGTCTACTAAGGGATAGAGCTGTGGTGAAAATGGACTTTTCGGTCGAAGCATGTTAGGAGAATTTACGCAGTAGGTTATGAGAATGAACTTAACAGGTTTTGGGAGAATTGAGTTAAGTTCAGGAAAAGAGTTAGCGTAAACTAAAATGCACCAACAAAAAAAAAATCGACTTTGACGTCCATTGGACAAAAACTGTATCCCATCTAGACATTTTTTTATTTTTTTATTTTACCTTTATTTAACCAGGTAGGCAAGTTGAGAACAAGTTCTCATTTACAATTGCGACCATTTACAAACATGACCCCAGTTCGGTTATAAAACAGATAAGGCAAATGTTTAGAAACTCTATGGATAAGGTACTTTGTAAAATTCTACTGTGTTTGTTGTTGTTTTTAATATTGGCGATGAAGAAAGGTAGAGGAGGAAGGTATAGATAATGATAAATCCTTTGGTTCGATAAATCGATCTTCTTTGGGTAAATTAATTGACCTTATATATTTTTTAAAATACGTATTGCGTTCTTGTCCAATGTATATCAAAATTAATGCATTGGAGTATTACAACATTTGTCAATCATACCGTCCATATACCGGTAGTGTAGTTTATTCTGTCTGTATTCAGTTTGAATGGTTTCTGAAGCTACTGCACTCAGGCAAACGAGAGGGGACTGGGTCCTTTTCTCACCAGAAAGTGGTGTGTCGTCATCACCCTGCTCCTCCTTTCCAGTTTGTGGTGGTGAAACGTGGAGGTCCGCAACGTGGCTTGGAAAAACATTCTGCAAGTACGTGTTGTTTATCAGTTGTCTCATTAAATGGCACGAAGCCCCCCCCGAAACCTTTTAACACGGTGCCTCCGATGTAATGACAAAACTGTCACGACCATCGCAAATTAGTCAGAAGGAAAGCTGTTCCCTGTTAGCTAGGCTAAGGCTGGCTAGCAAGTAAAGTTACCGGCCATTTAAATCTGCCCTTTTCTATCTAACGGTTACTGTTTGGTGAAGTTAATCCAATTGTATACATAGCTAACGACAACTGGCAGCAAAAGGGGGTTTGTCAGATGAGTTGTGACATTGTGATAAATGCTTAACTACCTGAGCGATATCATAGAATTGTAGCTAAGTCTGGCTAAGTGTCGTGTGGGTAAACATCTTTACCAGGGAAGTTAGTGCACTAGATAACGTTAGCTGGCTACCATGTATTGACCGTAATCAATACACATTACCCATGTGGATGTGTTGTATGCTAATAGCATTACGTTTTTGTATATCACCTAAAAAGTAAGTATTTATCTGATTCATAACATCAGTCTGATCTGTCATTTATCTAGATCTCACTACAACACCCACACCATTTATAATGGAGTACATGCAAGCTCCTGCTACAAGCAGCCAGGGGAACATGTAAGTAGAATATATGTTCAGCCTCCTAAATGCTACAAATAATTGTCCTTTACCTTCAGTGTGAAGGTGTAGATCCATAACCTTTTCAAAGGTATCAGCTGGTACACAGTACTAATCAAGGAATATTTTCTCTCCTCCTTAGCCTGTGCTGCACCTGTGGCATCCCCATCCCCCCAAACCCAGCCAACATGTGTGTGTCTTGCCTCCGGACCACAGTGGACATCTCCGAGGGAATCCCCAAGCAAGTCAATCTGCACTTCTGCAAGCAGTGTGAACGGTACTGCCCAGACCACCATCACAAGCTTGTCAAATTTAGTGCCACAGCTAAGACGTTTAAATCCCAGTCTTGTGCTCTTACTGCCCAAGGTTCATTAGTCAGTAAACTGTGGGATCTTACCAAGGCTCCAACATTAGTTCAGATGGATTGATTGCGCCTCTTTCTCTTCCATGCAGGTACTTGCAGCCTCCAGCCTCCTGGGTGCAGTGTGCTCTGGAGTCCAGGGAACTGCTCGCCCTCTGCCTTAAAAAATTGAAGGGCAACATGACCAAAGTGAGTATCCCTTCCCTACTCTGCTCTATTTACATTCAAACATACACTTGTTAAAACATTTCAACAGGGCTGTAGCCATTCACCTCAGAAACTTGTGACCTCCCAATCCAGGTGCGTCTGATCGATGCTGGATTCCTGTGGACGGAACCCCACTCCAAGCGGATCAAGTTGAAGGTGACCATACAGAAAGAGGTGAGAGGAGAAATAAGAGGCGTCAGTGTGTGATATTTAATAGAATAGAATAGATTAGTGTGGATTAGGAACCTGATTAGGTGGACGTGTCCCACCACTGATTAGCCAGTGGCTGTCATCTTCACTGCATGACCTTTCAGAGGAATCTGAGCTCCTCAGGGCCCCCAGGCCTTAGTCTGGAGTGTGGGAGGTTGTGTGACCAGTGATCTTGTATCTAGATGCCCTTTAGTCACCAGAAATAGCAGCACCAAACCCTGATGAATAAAGTCTGACACATCAGTGTTTCCCAAATTATGGTAATGAGCCGCTGGTGGGTCACAGCTTTCTAGCCCAGTTCTGTATTTTTTTAAAACAAACAAGTGTTTACGTGGTGTGTCGCATTAGTCGGTCATATAAGAGAATAGTGGTTGATGGTAGTTTGGCCTGTCCTGTCCAGGTGATGAACGGAGCCATCCTGCAGCAGGTGTTTGTGGTGGAGTTTGTCATCCAGGGCCAGATGTGTGACGACTGCCACCGTGTCGAGGCCAAGGACTTCTGGAACTCTGTGGTGCAAGTCAGACAGAAGGTACCACTGATGATTAGAATTATATTATTCATGTTGCTCACCACAACAATCATTTTTAACATGTTGTGTTGGTAACCTAATATTGGGCTGGTCCTTTTTAGACTTCTCACAAGAAGACCTTCTACTACCTGGAGCAGCTGATTCTCAAGCACAAACTCCATCAGAACGCACTCAACATCAAGGAGATCCATGGTGGGTTTGGGATACAATATACTGCTCTAAAGTGGGGTTTCATCCAGGAAGAGACACCAGACCATTGATATTGACGATTTTCTAAAAGCTTTCCTATCCTGGGCTTTAGAACGACATGGCCATGTGTTTATAATCACTGTGGTAGGATCATAGTACTGAGCATTCCATTTACCATGCCAACAATGCTTTGGACTCATTCCTATTTTCAGTCACACACACACTATGTAGTGAGAGATATTTCAGAAACAGCACCCAGTGTGGTTGGACCAGATTGTAAGGGAAAAGCTGCCCTTTGACAGTTCAATATAAATGACCTCCCTCTCTAGCCTGAGTTAAAAGCCTTGAGGTTTCAACATGTGGTGGTCATATTTCCCCCCGCGGTGCCCTTCTGGGCTATATTACTGAGGCTGGCGTGTTAAGTGTTGGAATGGTGATGACGGCGGTTACGTGTGGTGTGTGTGCCTGTGATTGATCTATCAATTGAAGACTGATTGGTTTTGAATCTTTCTCCTCTCTCAGAGGGTATTGATTTCTACTATGCCACCAAGCAGCATGCTCAGAAGATGGTGGATTTCCTCCAGTGCACAGTCCCCTGCAGGTAGGAACCAGTTCACCAGAGTCCCTCCACTACGTTTAGAGGTTGCCCTGTAGTGACAGAACTCTCTGACCTGAGGTCAGTGTCTAGGGGGTAACATCATCTTACTCTGGATGGCGCCTTCATGGTTATTGTATAATGCCCATGCAATGTTCATTTGGTGTTGAGACATGTTAATGTTGAATTGAAAAGTGATGCGCTAGACCGCACTAACCACAGTAAGTGCAGTCTGTGTGGCTAGTGCTATGATTATTCAATGTCTATAGACTTATGTTTGGACACACCTACTCATTCCAGGGTTTTTCTTTATTTTTACTATTTTCTATATTGTAGAATAATAGTGAAGACATCAACTATGAAATTACACATCATGTAGTAATCAAAAAAGTAATAAACAAATCAAAATATATTTAAGATTCTTCAAAGTAGCCACCCTTTACCTTGATAACAGCTTTGCACACACTTGGCATTCTCTCAACCAGCTTCATGAGGTGTAGTCACCTGGAATGCATTTCAATTAACAGGTGTGCCTTGTTAATTTGTGACATGAAGGTCAGTCAATGCGGGAAATGTCAAGAACTTTGAAAGTTTCTTCAAGTGCAGTTGCAAAAACCATCAAGCGCTATGATGAAACTGTCTCTCATGAGGACCACCACAGGAAAGCAAGACCCAGACTTCTGATGCAGAGGATAAGTTTATTAGTTAACTGCACCTCAGATTGCAGATCAAATAAATGCTTCACAGAGTTCAAGTAACAGACATATCTGAACATCAACTATTCAGAGGAGACTGTGAATCAGGCCTTCATGGTCGAATTGTTGCAAAGAAACCACTGCTAAAGGACACCAATAAGAACAATAGACTTGCTTGGGCCAAGAGACACGAGCAATGGACATTAGACCGGTGGAAAGCTGTCCTTTGGTCTGGAGTCCAAATTTGAGATTTTTGATCCCAACCGCCATGTCTTTGTGAAATGCGGAGTAGGTGAACAGATGATCTCTGCATGTGTGGTTCCCACAGTGAAGCATTGAGGAGGAGATGGTGTGGTGACAGTGTCAGTTTATTTAGAATTCAAGGCACACTTAACCAGCAGTGATACGCCATCCCATCTGGTTTGCGCTTAGTGGGACTATAATTTATTTTTCAATAGGACAATGACTCAACACACCTCCAGGCTGTGTAAAGGCTATTTTACCAAGAACGAGAGTGAGTGGTGGAGTGCTGCGTCAGATGACCTGGCCTCCACCCAATTGAGATTGTTTGGGATGAGTTGCACTGACTGCAGAGTGAAGGAAAATCAGCCAACAAGTGCTCAGCATATGTGGGAACTCCTTCAGGACTGTTGGAAAAGCATTCCTCATGAAGCTGGTTGAGAGAATGCCGAGAGTGCCTTGATGACAGCATTGCACAAAGGGTGGCTACTTTGAAGAACCTAAAATATATTTTGATTTGTTCAAAACTCTTTTGATTGCAACATGATTCCATGTGTGTTATTTCATAGTTTTGATGTCTTCACTATTATTCTACCATGTAGAAAATAGTAAAAAGAAAGAAAAACCCTTGAATGAGTAGGTGTCCAAATTTTCGACTGGTACTGTATATAATTTTTTTCAATATTTATTTTTAGCTTTGCATGGAGATTGCTTGAGACTGTTGCTTATTTTCTCTCTGACAAGATATATTCTTGTAGTGTTCTTTATGGTTTCTTTGTCACCCTGTCTTGTTTAGGTCGAAGACCTCCCAGCGCCTCATCTCCCACGACATCCACTCAAACACATTCAACTACAAGAGCACCTACTCCATTGAGATTGTTCCTGTTTGCAAGGTATATAGCATTTTCCTCAAAAATATTGAAGGTCAAATGCTCTACATGTATCTCAAGTGGTTGAACATTCATTGAATAGGTGAACAGAGTGCACCCATACTCAAATGCTCAGGTCCAAACCTATACAGATTCCCCGTTCTTATCATAACAAACACGGCTTCCCTTGGATAGAACTGTAATGTTTTAAAAGATGATTTGAATCGATCTGGGTGTGTAAGTCTTTACGCAAGTCTTTAAGCAAACGTTTTTGTTGAGTGAATGTTTCTTGTCAATGCTCTTCTGTTGGATTCATGTAGTAGATTCATCTACTCATAGGTTCTAACATGTAGACTGAGTACACACGTATCGATGCTTGGCTTCTGACCATACATGTGAAGAGTGATTTTAGTTCATATCCAATTCTATCCATGAGTTTTTCTGCATTTCTATCCAATGACTGAATTACTTAACATTTTCAAGATCAATGAAATGCATTCCTAATCAGCATCTTATTTTCTTTTGCATTGTGAGACAAATTGTAATCCCGATGATGAAACCAAGAGAACATAGCCGACCCCTTGTATAACCAAACTGGCAATACAGCCTCTGTTATTCAGATTGTTCATGAAGGTGTAGCCTAATCCAGAGTTGAATGTTAATCTCTGCTGTAGTACAGCAGGGAATAATCTGGTGGGAAGGTTGGCATTGGGAAGAGGTTTCAAAGTTCCCTCTGACCTGACCTCAGTCTGACCCCTGGTATGTTTCGTCTCATTGCCCAGGACAACGTGGTGTGTCTGTCGCCGCGTCTGGCTCAGAGCCTGGGGAACATGGGCCAGGTGTGTGTGTGCGCCCGAGTCACCAGCACCATCCACCTCATTGACCCCAACACCCTGCAGAGTGAGTACAGTACACACCATCCACCTTTACTGTCGGCCCCTAGCTGCCAGGGGACAGAGGCTGTTTCAACACGCGATTTTATGACTACTGAAAAATGTATTTTACAGATATGCTTTGCTTCTTTGATTGATGTATTGCTGACAAGTCAATGTTTCAAGGCGATTGGATGAGTGTGTGTGCATGAGTTTGTGCTTGTGTGATAAAGCATCAACAGTTTACCATCTGTTCCAAATGTTTAGCATCAGTTTTTGATTAGACTGATGGAATGTGATTATATTCCACTTGATTTAAGTATTTTGTACCGAACTGAACCCAGTATCGTTTACAGTGTGTCTGTTCACCACATGCTCATCACCCTCCCTTCACTCTCAACAGCTTCCCTCTGTGTCTAATCAGGGCATTCCACACATGACACACACACTCATTTGCTGTCACTACTGCCTGTGTGCTTTGTGTGTAAAAAATAAATAATAATCCCTCTGTGTTTAATTTGAATATTTCGAAAGGCAGGGCACATGTTTTTAATTAGTGTTCAAAGAAAGGATATTTTTGCTCCAGTCTCAACCCCAGCCTCTGGGCAGAACAATGATCCATGCGAGCCAAATCACTCGACTGCAAGAGGGAGTGAAGTTCAAATAAATCAATTTATCTTGTGTGTGCACACAAGCATGTCATCAGTGAGTCTAAGACATTTTGGGGTTTTGAGCAGTGAAAATTTAAACTCTGGACTGTCCATAGAGATAAACATCTAATTCTATTTCTCTCAGTCGCTGAGGTGGACGGGGGCACATACTGGCGCAACCCCTTCAACAGCCTTGTTAGCCCACGGCAACTGGAGGAGTTCATCGTCATGGATACTGACATCATCAGGAACCAGAAGCTGGGGGCGGGAGCAGGCATAAGGTCCAATAAGGTAGGAGTTCTGAGGGAAATGGGCGGTGATTTAGAATTGGGCTGTCCCGTCGCTACTGCGCGATGGGACAGGAACATCCCTGCCAGCCAAACCCTCCCCTAACCCAGATGACGCTGGGCCAATTGTGTGCCGCCCCATGGGTCTCCCGGTCGCGGCCGGCTGCGACAGAGCCTGGACTCTATTGGCACAGCTAGCACTGCGATGCAGTGCCTTAAACCATTCCGCTACTCAGGAGGCCCACCAATTGTCATACGTTAATAAAAGTATAGATACCTCAATAGAAATTTACTCAAGTGAAAGTCAGCCAGTAAAATACTACTTGAGTAAAAGTCTAAAAGTATTTGGTTTTAAATATCCTTAAGTATCAAAAGTATAAATCACTTAAAATCCCTTATATTAAGCAAAGCACCATTTTCTTGTTTTCAAAATGTACGGATAGCCAGGGTCACACTCCAACACATTATTTACAAAAGATGCATTTGTGTTTAGTTATTCTGCCAAATCAGAGGCAGTAGGGATGACCAGGGATGTTCTCTAGATTAGTGTGTGAATTGGACCATTTTCCTGTCCTAAGCATTCAAAACAGGTAACGAGTATTTTTGGGTGTCAGGGAAAATGTATAGAGTAAAAAGTATAAAGATTTTCTTTAGGAATGTAGTGAAGTAAATGTTGTCAAAAATATAAATAGAAAAGTACAGATACCCCAAAAAGCGACTTAATTAGTACTTTAAAGTATTTTTACTCAAGTACTTTACACCACTGTGTATTCATGTGTGCAACTTCCCACTTGACTGCGGGGCTTTGGTGTGTTTGTGGCTTTAATGACAGTGTTTTGAAGCAGATTGAATTATGGGGATCATTTCTCTTTTCTTGGAAGAAATGTCAATGGGTAACCATTACATTATTCCTGAAGCAGCACATCAGATTAGAGAGAAACCCTCCACATTACAATGAAGTGTTTCTGTAAAATGAAACGGAAATGGAAATGGGTTTGGAAATGGAAATGGGTTTGCTACGGTACGATAATGTCCCCTCCCCCATCTAAGGGTGTTGGACAACTAAACACCCTTCATCCGTTTAGTCTAAAGGAATAGAAGTAATGGTGGCGCTAGGGTAAATCTTGTGTGTGTTGTGTGTTTCCAGCACACCCTGGCTGAGGTGTGGGTGCAGAAGACCTCAGAGATGGACACGGCTCAGCAGTACCACTGTCGCACCCACCTGGGCCACCTGCTCAACATAGGAGACCTGGTTCAGGGGTAGGTGACTGTCATGGGCTGCTATACAGCTACTAAACTCTGAAACGTTACTCTTTTGATTGTGAAGTTAGAGAAAATATGATTTCACTTTTGTTTCACTCTAGCTTTGACTTTGCCAATTCCAACGTTAATGATGAGTTTCTGAACAAGATGAACCCGAGTCATATTCCTGACGTGGTAAGAACCAGTACATACTACTGTGTGGACACACTCATGTATCCTTCAAAACAGAGATCTCCAACAGGTAGATTGTAGCTCGCAGCCCACATATGAGTAGCTGCCAATCAATTCTGAAAGTACATTCAGTATTCCATCACAAACTGTCATCAACATAAAGCTCCCAGCTACTATTCAATCAGTCACATTGACATTTCCCACCCCTGGTTAGCCACTATTGGCTTAAAAAGCCAAAAGTAATATAACATCTGCATATTAATTTCCAGCAATGTTGCCCCTGTCTGTGTGTTTTGTACGTGCATTTGTCTTACTCCGTATGTAGCCAGTTAGCGACGCTAATGATAATGTTGTTTTTTTCAATTGGTTTGTGTGTTTGAGGTTCAACCCCACATAATGTACATCGTGCACATTTTAATACAGTAGGGTGGACAGACTTCCCCAAAACTTTCTCTATTAAATGTTAACCTCAAAGTAGGCTTACCTGACAGAACTATAAATCATGATTATTTGTTTGAATTGGGTGGCCATTGTTTTTCAAACTCTGCCATGGCATGTGCTTCAGCAGTAGGCCTATCAGCAGAAACATCGCTAGACCGACACATTCCACTCTTGCCTGATGCTCAGTTAAAGGGGAATTACACACTTTTTCCAGACATCATAAATGTTGTTCTGATGTGATTTAAACATGGACTCAGAACATCAATTTTCATTGTTTCTCTATGAATATTTGTAATAATGGAGAGTGGAAAACATAAAAAATATCCAAAACCAGGAAAAATACAATTCTGGAAAATATAAAATATAATTATGGGGGCCTGTCATGCCAAATACTGTTTATCAACCATTATTTATCTTGTACACCAATGACCCTGGGACGAGGTAGAGGAGAAGAGAACAATGTGCCTATCGGAAAGTAATAAATTAAATTATAGCTCGCAACATTTATATATACATATAAGTAGCTCATGCTAGAAAAGGTTGGAGAACCCTGCTCAAGCCAGACCTCTTTTACCCTACTGTCTGTATAAGATCACATTGCCCCCTGGTGGACATTGTAGTATTGGTTTGATTTTGTTTGCTGCATTGAGTTGAAATGTCAATTTTTTAATGGGAAAATTGGCCACCTGACCACGTACTGTTCACTTCATTTTGAAATGAGAGCTCAATTGCATACCTGTCAGTACATGACTGCAAGGGACAGAATACATCATAACAAAACTAAATTGATGCATGTATTGAAGCCATTTGGGGATGTTTGTTGTGGACTTGCAGGTGCTAATCAAGAAGAGCTACAACCGCAGCAAGAGGGTGAAGCGCAGGAACTGGAAGCTGAAGGAGATGGACAAAGATAGAGAGGGCATGGCGCCTGAAGACGAGAGGTAAGGAGGAGAGGAAGAGCTGATGAGAGAGGGATGTAGAGGGGTAGAAGCAGGAAAGGATGAGGGAAAGTGAAGGATGGATATGCTCTATATCCAGGTGATGACTTTGTAAGTTGTGAAAGGTGTCTGTCTACAACATTGGCAGTGATTTATTTGTTCTCCTCTCTTCCTGTTTCAGACAATACCAGGACTTCCTAGAGGACCTGGAGGAGGACGAAGCCCTGAGAAAGAACGTCAACATCTTCCGAGGTGAGTGGGACCACAGCTTTCTGCTTGTCTTTATAGTTCTTATTGCAAGAATCTGGATGTTTTCCTCAATTGTCACCCATAGCTTTCTATTGATCTATTTTAGCTGTAGCCTCATGATGAAGTTGTTGTTTTATATCGCAGATGCGTCTAAGATCCCAGTGGAGAGTGATACGGATGACGAGGGCGCCCCTCGGATCTCTCTGATGGAGATGCTGGAGGACCTCAGCCTGACAGACGCCACCGGGGGAGAGGGAGCCGACATGCTGACCGAATAGACCAATCACCAGCATGCTTACATCCACATAATGACTGTTCAGACCAATCAGGGTCTTAACAACATCAACATGATGTTTGACTAGACAAATGGGCTCCCGAGTGGAGCAGCGGTCTAAGGCACTGCGTCTCAGTGCAGTGTTCGAATCCAGGCTGTATCACAACTGGTCGTGATTTGGAGTCCTATAGGGCGGCGCACAATTGGCCCTGCGTCATCCGGGTTTGGCCGTCATTGTAAATAAGAATTTGTTCTTAACTGACTTGCCTAGTTAAAGGTTCAATAAAAATCCTACTAATAACATGAGTGATTAGTAGTCCAATAAGAATGGCAATGCCATGTGCTGTCAGCTACCATTGCTTACAGTCTCCCCCCAACAGCAGCCACACAGAATAAAGCAGAAGGGTCACTTCTGAGGATGCTGAATTATTGAGTGGATCCTGCCCTTTGTGTGACCCTTCCCTGTCTCCATATTAGAGGCAGTGGTTTGTGGTGATGTACACCAAATAAAATATAACCTGGTTACAATATGACTTTTTCATTCAGAGATGCACAGCATCCACTTAAAAGCAGAGACTGGCCACATGGTGAAAGTGGTAGAATGTACCAGTTGGGAATGCATGGTCACCTTCTATGAGTAGCTAGTTCTATGTGTAGATATCCCAGGGTATACGTGTATGCATTCTGGCTTGGGTATGCTTATGCTTGTAATAGGCTGCAGACTGGCATCTAGATTCTCTACCTAACAAAACCAGCCCCACTCACACGCAGAACCATTGCCTTGTGAAATTGGTTCCCCATCATCAAGCTGAAATGAGTTTGCTAAACTTCAGAAATGAGTCAATTCAAAAATAATTTGGGACTAGGACTGTGGGCACATGTCCCCTACTATTAGACTTATCCAATGAAAGCTGCTCTATTGTTGCCGGGTAGACATTGTATTTATAGTAGGGGCTGAAGGGGAGAGGTTGGTGCAGGGGGAGAGAGTGCTTCAGAGGAAACTTTATCTTGGGGGCTTAGATATTTTAGGGGCGAGAGAGGTGTGTTATGTACCACTTCACAGTCTTGCTTGAAGAGGGAGGAGGGGGGGATCTTGTTTTTTGGCAACTTAAATAGGTTGTTAGGGGTAACCAGATCCTTGGGAAAGTAACTTTAGATTCCTTCGAGTCAGAGGAGGACAATAAGGTAGAGCGAGGGGTTCTCTACCTTCCCTCCCACTCTCTCCCCCTGACTCCCTTTTCTCACACACCTACAGTATATGCTGTCTCTGTCAACCTGTTCTTGTCATCCACTTCCCCTCCACACCTACAGTATATGCTGTCTCTGTCGACCTGTTCTTGTCATCCACTCACCTCATTTTATCATCCCCTTTTTTTCTGACCCCGTATGTCCACTTTTCACTCTCCTTCCAAGAATACTATTGAAGGATCATTGGGCTACCTGACTGTTCAACGGTTCAGGGTCCCAGACAGTGACATGCTCTTTCATGTGGTGAGTTTGGCTTCCAGACTTCCACCCGGTGCAGAGTCTGTATGCTGTTCAGTCAACTGGACAGAGCGGCTCAGCCATGCCTTTACACATTAATAATGTAAGCAGCTGAGAAGTTGTAAAAACACATTTTATTCCCATAGACAGACAATGAAAGAGAGTACTGGGATATCAATGTGCTGAAAATATATCTTCATTTGATTTATAAAAGAATAAAGGCTATCAGCTAAATAGGCTATCCATTCACTCAACATTTTGGAGCAATCTCAGTCATTTTGCCAGTGTCTGTGCGCATGGGCAGTGCTATTGAGGCCATCTCCATTTTGAAGTAGTCCATTTTCTTCTACTTCTACGAGTTCTCAAACATACTGGAAGGGTGCATACTGCCACCTAGAGAGTGTTGTTTGAACAGGTATGAAGCCATGGTTGGCTATTAACTGACACCTGCAGTTATAGAATGTTTGCTCACAAGTATAAACAATTATATGATCCTTCCTTAACCCATAAAAAGTCCCTCTCTGTTGATTACTTCAAAATGGCGCTGCCAATGCTAAAACAGGCTTTTGGACACTAGAGTCCTGTATCTCTATGAAGATGCCATTCAAAAGTTGCGCGGACACGCGCCTCAGGTGTCTCCTATCCAATAAAGCAGGACAGAGTTTTGATGACTATTCCACTAACTAAACGACTATGGATTAGCCCTATTTGTGCATAATCGTGCCTCATTTATAGTTTGAAGACACGTGCGCCGAACGCTCTGTCCTTAAAAACCCATACCCAAATCCACGTGAACTCCGGGTGAGTGTAAAGAGTAGTGGGTGTGGTGTAGACTGTATGACCTGCTACGGGTAGTCTATATTTGTGAACTGGTTGTGACAGTTGAGTTTACCTGACACCTGTCAACGCACACTGAGGCACTGACTCTGTGAGACAGAGGCTTTCCTATTATGCCCTTGGATGCTTAATGTCAACTACCCCGTGTGGAAGTAGAGTACATGTCTGTTCTCGTTCCTTATGATGGAGTAAATGTCTGTTCCTTTCCACCATCTGTACAGTGGTGGACATTTTGACAGCATTGACAATAAAAAGAAAGGTGTCATGTGTGCTTGTTTGAGTGGGATACTGTGTGTGCATGTGCTGTGCATGCATGTGTGTATGCAGATTAATTTACCTTGTCTGGGGCTCTCAGGAGCTAATTTTTGCAGTGCCTCTCCACCTGAGAGACCCCAGTGGCCCCCAGGGGCCATGGGCTGTGATTGATCCTGGACCTTCTCATGAATAAACACAGACCCACATGTAATGTGTTTTCTAACACCATATTCCATTGTTTCCTCCCCCAAGGATATGGTAGGTATGTAAGACATGTGTAATTACATAATAGCAGGTGCATTGAAAGCTGAAGAAGACGGGTTTAAAATGAGACTACGACAAAAAATTGAGGTTATACCACTGAACTACTTTTTTCCCCCACAAAACACGCACACACATGGTAAGTTCATTTTTCACCTACTAAGTGTTTTCCCTTTTACAATTGGTATTTCCTCCTGGGAAAATAGGTTTAATTCTATCAGGTAGTGCAGGTGAAGTGACTAACTGTATATCTTTCCACATGATTGATGTTGTGTCTTCTGTCTTGTGTATTTGTTTGTGTGTTTATGCCCATTATGTGTCCCCTGCTGCCATTATCACTGCCATCCTCCTCTCTTCTGTCTCCTATCTTCCCATCACTCCCCCTTTGCTCTCTCTATATTTCTCTCTGTTCCTTTCTATATCTATGAATATGTTTGTGTACAGTCTATTAAACAACAGGAAAAGATTATAGCCTTCTAACCTACTTTATAATGTAAATGGGGTTGCAGAGTGGTTGGGACTGAAAACAAATCAAAATGACAACAAAAGCCTGGGTGGCACGTTCCATTTATAAGGGACAGCTGTCGGTCCAGGGCATTGAGAGTGCTGCGCCACCCAATCAGTTCCCCTCAAAGCACAGGAATGAGTGGGCAGGGGGTTTGGTTTACATACCTGAGACATATCCTTTTATCTGGAGGCTTATTATTCTTACCACAGTAGTCTACTAGGCTGGTCTAAAGCCTAGAGGAAGAGGCTACTGTACATGTTCCTCTCTCTTTTCTCCCTCTGCCTATACATCTGTTAAACTCACTCTTACATGTCACATGTACAGTACCAGTCAAAAATTTGGACACACCTAGAGTTTTTATTTATTTGTACTATTTTCTACATTATAGGATAATAGTGAAGACATTAAAACTATGAAATAACACATGGAATTATGTAGTAAACTAAAAGTATTCTTCTAAGTATCCACCCTTTGCCTTGAAGACAGCTTTGCAGACTCTTGGCATTCTCTCAATCAGCTTCATGAGGTAGTCACCTGAAATGCATATAAGCAGCCCTATTAATTGCTACATACATTGTCTAAATCTGCCATCCTAAAAGTAATTTGTGTGACTTCAAAATGATTTTGGACAAACCAAATTTGATCAGCGACTGGATCGTCTCTAACAAATCTAAGCAATCAGAGTACCAAAGTTGATAACATCAGCATGTAGGTTGGCTCTGGCCTAACCCATCAGTTTCTGTGACCAATAAGAACAGTCAAAATGTGTTCCCATTCTAGAAATCGTAGGGGAGGGAGGCAAATCCAGACTCATTTTGGAGAAGAAACGTCAGTTTGGCCAGAGTGATGTGGATAGGTAGCCAGGCAACACCAGTAATTAATCAATCAATCGATCAAATGTATTTATAAAGCCCTTTTTACGTCAGTCGATGTCATGAAGTGCTGTACAGAAACCCAGCCTAAGACCCCAAACAGCAAGCAATGCAGCTGTAGAAGCACGGTAGCTAGGAAAAACTCACTAGAAAAGTCGGAACCTAGGAAGAAACCAGGCTATGAGGGGTGGCCAGTCCTCTTCTGGCTGTGCCAGGTAGAGATTATAACAGAACGTGGCCAAGATGTTCAAACATTCATAGATGACCAGCAGGGTCAGATAATAATCACAGTGGTTGTAGAGTGGGCAACAGGTCAGCACCTCAGGAGTAAATGTCAGTTGGCTTTTCTTAGCCGATCGTTCAGAGTTAGAGACAGCAGGTGCGGTAGAGAGAGAAAACAGCAGGTCTGGGACAGGTAGCACGTCCAGTGAACAGGTCAGGGTTCCATAGCCGCAGGCAGAACAGTTGAAACTGGAGCAGCCGCATGACCAGGCAGGGTGGGGACAGCAAGGTGTCATCAGGCCAGGTAGTCCTGAGGCATGGTCCTAGGGCTCAGGTCCTCAGAGAGAGAGAGAGAAAAAGAGAGTTAGAGGGAGCATACTAAAATTCATACAGGATACCAGATAAGACAGGAGAAATACTCCAGATATTACAGACTGACCCTAGCTGTAACGATGTGCACTGAGAGACAGGAAGCAAGTTCATGGAGTGAGTATTTTAATCAAATAAACACAATATAATATAAAACAAGAACACATGAACAACACACAGACCTGAAACAGAAACACCTGGGGAAGGAACCAAAGGGAGTGACATATGTAGGGAAGGTAATCAGGGAAGTGATGGAGTCCAGGTGAGTCTGATGACGTGCAGGTGTGCGTAACGATGGTGACAGGTGTGCGCAATAATGAGCAGCCTGGTGACCTAGAGGCCAGAGAGGGAGTACACGTGACACTAGCCCCTGACACATAAACTACTGCAGCATAAATACTGGAGGCTGAGACAGGAAGGGTCAGGAGACCCCTGTGTCCCTGTCTGACGATACTCCCGGACATGGCCAAACAGGCAAGATATAACCTGTACAGCTCTCAGTGTAGATTCAGAGTGTATCTAAGTTCTGTATTGCAGTTCTATTATGTATACCATTGGCAGATAATTATATGTACAAAAATAAGGTACATAGTTATACGATATGTGGTATAAAAAGTACAATCTTAGGCGATTACATGGAAAGCCGTATCTCTGCAGATGAGCTGTCTATCTTGTCAAAATCACTGATACAGGTCACTCTCCACCCTCTGGTGGAGGTTGAACATGCTCACATTTACTTTCCTGTTTTTAAAGAGAATCAGTTGATGTTTCTAGACACCACTACCCTATTTTCCAGGATTGTGGGACATACAACGTCTATTCTCTATGGGGGAAATTCAGACTCCGAGTTATACGTGTGTAAATTTAACTGTAAGCCAGAATGAGGTCAAATCAAATTGTAGTTGTCACATGCTCCGAGTACAACTGGTGTGGTCTTTAACTGGTGAAATGTTTGCTTACGAGCCCTTCCCATCGACGCAGAGTTCAAATGTTTTAATTGTAATAAAATAGTAACACGAGGGATAAAATACACAATAATGGAGCTACATACAGGAAGTTCCAGATCAATGTTTAGAAGTACGAGCTATTTATATTTTTGGCAACTTGTACTTTTACCTCACTACATTCCTCAAGAAAATGATGTACTTTTTACTCCATAATTTTCCCTGACACCCAAAAGTACTCGTTACATTTTGAATGCTTAGCTGAACAAGAAAATTGTCTAACTCACACACTTATCAAGAGAACATTCCTGGTCATCCCTACTGCCTCTGATCTGGCAGACTCACTATACAAATGTTTGGTTTTAATATTATGTCTGAGTGTTGGAGTTTCCCCCTGGCTATCAGTAAATAAAATTAAGAAAATGGTTTGAATAATATAAGGAATTTGAAATCAGTTATACTTTTACTTTTGATACCTATGTATATTTTCGCAATTACATTTACTTTTTGATACTTAAGTATATTTAAAACCAAATACTTTAACACTTTTACTCAAGTGGTATTTTACCGGGTGACTTTCACTTTTACTTTAGTAATTTTGTATTAAGGTATCTTTACTTTTACTCAAGTATGAAAATTGGGAACTTTTTCAACCACTGCCGAGGGCCCATGTCAAATCTTTTCAGCCTCCTGAGGGGGAAGAGGCACTGCTGTGTCCTCTTCATGACAATGAGGGTGTGTGTGGACCATGTTAAATCCTTAGTGATGTGGATGCCAAGGAACTTAAAGCTCTCGACCCGTTCCACAACATTCCTGTGGATGAGGAGGGGGCTCTCCCCTCTTTCTCCAGTAGCCCACGATCAGCTCCTTGGTCTTTCTGACGTTGATGGAGAGGTTGTTATCCTGGCACCACACTGCTAAGTCTTTGACCTCCTCCCTGGAGGCTTACTAATCACCGTTGGTGATTGAGCCTACCACTGTCATGTCGTCAACAAACTTGATGATGGTGCTGGAGTTGGAGTCGTCCATGGCCATGCAGTCGTGGGTGAACTGGGAAAACAGGAGGGGACTAAGCACACATCCCTGAAGGGCCCCAGTCTTGAGGGTCAACTTGGAGCGGACTATGGTGTTGAACACTGAGCTGTAGTCTATGAACAGCATTCTCACATACTTATTTCCCCTCTGCTACCGTTGGCAGTGTAAAGCAGTGTAAAGCTCAGTTGAGATTGCGCCATCTGTGGCTCTGTTGGGGCGGTACGCGAATTGGAGTGGGTCTATGATGATGTCTGGGATGATGGTGTTGATGTGTGTCATGACCAGCCTTTCATAGCACTTCATAATTACAGCTGTGAGTGCTATTTAGGCAGATTAACTTAGAGCTCTTGGGAACAGGGACTATGGTGATCAGCTTGAAACATGTTGGGATTACAGACTGCGACAAGGAGAGTTTGAAAATTTCTGTGAAGACACTTGCCAGCTGGTCTGCGCATGCTTTGAGAACGCACCCTGGTGTTCCGTCTGCCTTGTGATTTTTAACCTGTTGAAACGTTTTGCTCACAGAGAGCGAGATCACACAGTGATCAGGAAAAACAGGGGCTTTCATGCAAGGCCCGGTGTTATATTCCTAGAAGCGAGGATAAAAGGAATTTAGCTCGTTTGGGAATTCTGCATCGCTGAGCAACTCATGGCTGGGTTTCTCTTTGTAATCCGTTATCGTCTGCAAGCCCTGCCACATACGACGAGCGTCGTAGCCAGTGTAATGGAATTCCCCCTTCCTCCTATATTGTCCTTTTGCGTGTTTGATGTCTCATCGGAGGTTGAAAAGGGCTTTCTTGTGTGTCTACAAATGTGTCTGACCTGGACTTAATTCCCTAATAATTCCACCACCCTTTACGTGCAAGGAAACCATGAATAGGGTGGAAAAAGAATATATTTTTTCCCGATGGAAATAACACCATTCTCCATGCACTGTAATGTATACATTGATATGATAAGAGCTACTGATAAGAGCTAGGCAATGGAAGTGAATAGAAAAACTACCTGATCAAAATGATATGCCACCAGATATGCCACCTGCTGCAGCTTAATTCCAATGAAGCATACTAAGTGTGACAATGCACGGGAACCCTCTCCTCTCCTCGCCCCACCAGATTTGGTTATGTTTCATTTATGTCAGGAGATTAAATCAGAAATCCCTTATCTAATGATCAAATGTAAACAAAGAGAGCTATCTGTCTTCACGCTGACTCAATAAACACATCAACAATGGGCCCAATGCTAAGTAACACTGTTTACGTTTGAAACTCTCAGCTCGCTTGGCTTGCTTTGTTGCTGCTTCTCTCAGGAAAATTATTAGCATCTCACACACAAGTGCTCTCTCTCTCTCACGCACACACACGCATACACACACACACACACACACACACACACACACACACACACACACACACACACACACACACACACACACACACACACACACACACACACACACACACACACACACACACAGTCGGTCAGTATGAAATTGATCAGGGTTTGAAAGCCTATATTTCTTATGTAAAACACAACAGCACAGCTTTTTAGGGCACCCCAAGAGTCTGTAACTCAGCGTTTCCCAATCTCAGTCCAGGGCATAAACCAAAACGTGTACCCCTTGGGGTTCCGAAGACCGGGTTTAGGAAACCCTGCTGTAATTCCACCTATCCATTTACTCACTCATACACACACGCTGCTTTGTTAAATTTTAGTGGAGTGTAGAGGTTTGGCATTTCTAACATTATGCCCATGGTAGTGAGCAAAGTTTTAGTCAGAACTGTGATTGACAAGGAGCAGAGGGAGCCAATTTCATTCACTCACAGAGAGAAAGAAAGCCACATCTCAGCATGATACAGATTTACTATCATAGCCATGTAAATTACAATGTTCATGGATCATTCTTTTATTAGTGAATTTATCTGTTCTCTTTGTTCGGTTTCATCTCTTGGGTGTGTTCTGGTCCCCACAGATTGACACACAGATAAATCACACAATCACAGACAGCAAGAAAAGCCTAGCGCCATTTTTACTGTTTGTTTTGAGGGTAGTGTGTTTGCTTTGCCAGGTTGGATGGAGAGATCGTTGAGGTCCGTCACAAGACTGGTGTGTGTTCATGGGAGAGAGGAAGAAAGGGTCATCTATAGTTGAACAGGTGTACAACTCCCTTCGACAATGCAAAGATGTAGGGGATCAAGGTGAGAACCTGTTTCTGTGGACAGCTGGATGCCCCCCTGCTGTCCCCTCCAGAGATCAGGTGAGCTAGGTGAATAGACTGACGCGTGGAGTTATAGAATTCCATTACGCCCTGAGCAAACTCAACCTCAAATGATCACTATTGATGTATTGTTGTCTCTACCTTCTTGCCCTTTGTGCTGTTGTCTGTACCCAATACTTTTGTGCTGATACCATGTTGTGTTGCTATCATGTTGGTTGTCATGTTGTGTTGCTATCATGCTGTGTTGTCATGTGTTGCTGCCCTGCTATGTTCTCGTCTTAGGTTTCTCTTTATGTAATGTTGTGTTGTCTCTCTTGCCGTGATTTGTGTTTTGTCCTATATTTATATAAATGTGTGTATATATATATATATATTTAAATCCCCCGTCCCCGCAGGAGGCCTTTTGCCTTTTGCTAGGCGGTTAAATAGTTAAATAAAATAAAAATAGTGGTTTCAAACTAAAGGGGAAAGGAGGCATGGGAGAGTGGGACCGATAGTCAGTGGTGGGAAAATTACTCAATTGTCATACTTGAGTAAAAGTAAAGATGTATACCTCAATAGAAAATTACTCAGGTGAAAGTCACCCAGTAAAATACTACTTGAGTGAAAGTCTAAAAGTATTTGGTTTTAAATATACATTAGTATCAAAAGTAAATGGAATTGCTGAAATATACTTAAACGTATAATTCCTTAAATTAAGCAAACCAGACGGCACAATTTTTATTTTTTATTTTTTAAACAGATAGCCAGGGGCACTCAGACATAATTTACAAACAAAGCACTTGTGTTTAGTGAGTCAAAAGGCAGTAGGGATGACCAGGAATGTTCTCTTGATAAGTGCATGAATTTAATCTGTTTCCTGTCAAAATGTAACAAGTACTTTCGGGTATCAGGGAAAATGTATGAAGTAAAAAGTACATTATTTTCTTGAGGAATGTAGTGAAGTAAAAGTTGGTAATAATATAAATTAGTAAAGTACAGATAAAAAATACTTAAGTAGTATTTTAAAGTATTTTTACTTAAGTACTTTACACCACTGCCGATAGTCACCGCAGAAGGGTTGGCTAGGAAGTTAATTTCAGTACAAAGTGCAGTATGTAGCCAGCCTATAGGTGTTTTTTATATATATATATATATTTTTTACCCCTTTTCTCCCCAATTTCGTGGTATCTAATTGGCAGTTACAATCTTGTCGCTGCAACTCCCGTACGGAGTCAGGAGAGGCGAAGGTTGAGAGCCATGCGTCCTCCGAAATGCAGCCCAACCAAGCCGCACTGCCTCTTGACGCAATGCCTTGACGCAATGCCTTGACGCAATGCCTTGACGCAATGCCTTGACGCAATGCCTTGACGCAATGCCTTGACGCAATGCCTTGACGCAATGCCTTGACGCAATGCCTTGACGCAATGCCTTGACGCAATGCCCGCTTAACCCAGAAACCAGCCACACCTGGTGACCGTGTCAGCGTGCATATGCCCGGCCCGCCACAGGAGTCGCTATAGCGCGATGGGACAAGAACATCCCTGACGGCCAAAACCTCCCCTAACCCGGATGACGCTGGGCCAATTGTGAGCCGCCCATGGGTCTCCCGTTCATGGCCGGTTGCGACAGAGCCTGGACTCGAACCAGGATCTCTAGTGGCACAGGGTTTGAAGGCCACTGCGCCACTCGGGAGGCCCCTAGATTATAGCTTTGCATGACGACAGCACACACAGATCAGGAAAATGAGGCTGCATTAGAGTAGTTTAGTCAAGCGAGTACAAGATAGTGATGAGGTGGACATGTCACCATTTATATGGTTATTCATGTGGAAAGATGGTTAGGGTTAAAACTGCCTACCCAGTTCCACTTCTTGTCTTTCTGTCATGCACCATCACATAATGAGATTGTACTCTACCTATAGATAAAAGACAGCAGATAAATCAATATGAATCATGGTGTTTCACACTGCAGACCTATCTATGTTATGATGAGATAACATACAGGAGTAGCTCAGGACAGACACGCTTTGGGTCCTGTTGTTCCAAGTTGTGTACCTCAGTGACTTATTTGATCAAACAACACTGTCACCTAGTGGCTATGTAGTGGGAACAGGGTGTAAATGTCAGCGAGAGAGGGGGAGGGATAGAGAAGGAGCAGATTTTGAACACAGAGGAGCCCAGGGGACAGGTCAGGTTTGTAGGTCAGGGTTACCATTAAGTGTGTGGCTTGACATCACTGTGTTCCACTACAGATGATGGTAGAACTGATCACTCAACCATAAGCAATGTCCCCCCCTGTCAATCTGTTCTCATAGACATACTGCTAATGTGACATATACAAGCATCATTTACCATCAGTGCTGTTTAGAAAAATCTCTGTCACTCTCTCTTTTCCACTCTTTTCAGCCCTCCTCTCGTCTGCTCCATTTCTTGTTCTCTCCTCTTCTCCATCAACAGTGAATACTGACCGTCAGACTTTCCGGACACAAGACCAACACCTGACGCTGGTGAACGTGCATTTTTACCGTCCTTCTGTAGATATTGAGGCAAATCTGACTATAGCCTCATTTTTAGCAAATAGTTAAAACATGCTTGTAAGTAAGTATCTCTATGTCAAATTGGAATAGGACTACATAGATTTTTAGGTGAACTAGACCTTTATACTAAACATTTGCCTGTTTTGATGATAAAGAAATCTAACTTTTATATATTTTTTATTAATGTAAGTAATGGACATTTGATAAGTTGTAGAATGTTTGCCTGAATGAACTATTCTGTAGGCTACGTGCTTTGCCTTGAATCCCGGCCCTAGGTTTTTTTAAACTTCTGTAAAATATGAAGTTTTGGCATATTCTCTGGAAAATGTGTGTGGCTATTCTTTATTAGTAAGATGTGGGCCTAAAAGCAATGGATAGAACACCAAACCCTGTGTGTTGGAGAGAGAGCGTGAAAGTGAGGTGGTTTTTAAAAGCTTTTCTTATAGTTCATTGAGGACTTAAAGCCTGTCCTTTCTCCACGGGGTCATAGAGAAGTCCATTAGGAGTTCTACACCTGATCACAGTCTGGGCTAGTCTACCTTTACCGTGGGACGGGGTCGGAGCTGGGGCTATGGGACAGGTGGAGAACGGAGGTGGGGGGAAACAAGTGGGTGTTACCAGAGCACCTTCACCTTGTTCCACCTGTCCCCCCCCCCCTCTCCCCTGTAACCCACCCCCGGACCCTGTTTCCCCCCACTACCCCCACCCCCTGTAGCCCTGGGCTCCTTGCTCCCCACCCTCCATCTCTCAGCCCCCACAACCCCCTACTCAGGGATCACTCTCCTGGGGTCTCTCTCCACACAGACACCCCTCTGTGTCTCTGGGGAGTCCACCTGGGTCTCTGATACCCTTGCAATGCTTCAGCTTCCATCTCACAAGACAATTAGGCTCTGTGCTTGAGTGAAAAAAAGCAAATACTTTTTTACGCTGGCTTCTTCAGTAACGCTCAATGGCAAACCAACGACCAAGATCTCATAAGAAAATAGGGTGTACCTGTTCTAGATTGATATTTCCATTTCAGTATTGAACAACTCTAGAAAAGTGTGACAGATAATATGAAGGTATTGCTGGGTCTCACTACATAAGAGGCGTATAATTTCTTTGCCAAGACTTCAAGTGCAAAAGTCATTAGTTGCTAATTCCAAGGTCTCTAGATTTCACTTGATAAGGCAGGCTGGGCTGCAGAACAAGAAGCTGTCTATGGCCAGGTTAGTGTACGAGGGGATAATCTGAGAGGGAAATGATCTGGTGTTTTGGTAGTGGGAATTTTGTTCTCTGAATCAGAAACTAATGCTGACATTTTGATCATAGTTTACTTCAACTGTCATCCTTTTCACTAGGGCTGAAAGGAGATGTTCACCCAGGAGGCAAACAACTGTCATCCTTCTCACTAGGGCTAAAAGGAGATGTTCACCCAGGAGGCAAACAACTGTCATCCTTCTCACTAGGGCTAAAAGGAAATGTTCACCCAGGAGGCAAACAACTGTCATCCTTCTCACTAGGGCTAAAAGGAAATGTTCACCCAGGAGGCAAACAACTGTCATCCTTCTCACTAGGGCTAAAAGGAAATGTTCACCCAGGAGGCAAACAACTGTCATCCTTCTCACTAGGGCTAAAAGGAAATGTTCACCCAGGAGGCAAACAACTGTCATCCTTCTCACTAGGGCTAAAAGGAAATGTTCACCCAGGAGGCAAACAACTGTCATCCTTCTCACTAGGGCTAAAAGGAAATGTTCACCCAGGAGGCAAACAACTGTCATCCTTCTCACTAGGGCTAAAAGGAAATGTTCACCCAGGAGGCAAACAACTGTCATCCTTCTCACTAGGGCTAAAAGGAAATGTTCACCCAGGAGGCAAACAACTGTCTGGTCTTTCACACACGCACACACACTCACGTATACCTCACACATCTTCCCACCTGCACTCCTACATCCTCTATACTGACACTTGGAGATCTTCTTTCCATTTAGAGTCTTAGTTCATGTAAAGTATCCATGAAAGTCATCCTGCCTCTGTCCCTGCTCCACTGCTGCTGCTTAACTCTTGGCTGTATATGTTTTTCTCCATGGTGCTGTACTGTGGGAGCGCCTGGGGTCACGGGCAGTGCCAGTGTTAAGTGAGTGGGCAGGTGAGCGGCTCTTGGCTCCCTGTGGCGAGGCCAGTAAACTGACCGGTTCTGTTGTGTGGACTGAATAGAGGAGTGAGACTGAGGGGTGGAACCTCAACGGGCCATCTCCGGGACAGACCACAGCAAAGGGAGAGAGAGACTGAGGGAGAGCAGGGGGCAGGAGAGGGCTAATAAGAGAATGCAAGAAGAAGAAAGAATAAGAAACAGGTGAAAATTGTATATATGCAAATGTATGTCTTTGTGGGAGGTCAAAGCACAGTCTTATATACTCAATAACTTGAATAGGTTAAGTACACACAAAGTTCTTTCTCACTACACCTGGAATCAACCCCCCTCTCTCGATTCCTCATCTCCCCTCTCTATTTCCCTCTTTCATTTCCCCTCTTCCTGCAAATGTTTTTGGCTGGTCATAGATCCCTCAGGTGGAGGTCTTTAACTACTGAACCATGACCTCTGGTGGTAGTAGTTTCATTTGTATCAGCCATAAGCTGTCCTGTTACCCCTGTGAGATTGAGTTTCATATCATTTATGGAAAGGAGGACCATTCATCTAACAAGAGAAGTGTGAAATTGAACCCTAACCCATATCCTGAGGAGATGTAAACCTTTTCTCTTACTATACCATAAATGTATGTACATGGTCTTTGGCAATTATACCGTGTCTTTCCATGGCTGTGTGGATAGTTGGTCCCACTGACTGTGCAGTGTGAATGAGTGTTCACCTGTAAAGAGGGTTAGAGAGATAAGCAGTTTCCTTTGACGACAGCTCAGGTTTAGTAACTGCTGAGTGAGACAGTGAGATTATCAGTGCTCTTTAGACTAAAGCTTTTCTTGGACAATCACCAAGTAGATAGTAATGATACAGATCCTTGTCCTGCGGTAGATATAGATAGAGGATTTGGGCTCAGTAGGCGGGCGAGTGGGGCACCTGTAGCTAATGATTTACAACTGTAATCACTATCACGTCTATACTCCTTTCCACAAGCTCACAAGGACTTGACCAATATGGCAAGAAATGTACCTTCTTGTATTGTGCTGCATTCCCTCCACCTGTAGTAAGACTGACGTGCATGAACCCCACTATGGGGCCACTGGAAACCTCCCAGCTTGGCTTTTGTCTCCCAGTAAGAGTGGGGCAGCAGGGTGGCTGCTGGAGGAATTTCTCTTATATCAGGTGACCCGTCGCCCCTCTCCCCTCGCCCGGCCCACACCGGGGTAGTGCTTCTCACAGGCACTGTATCCAGTGTCACAAAAGCACATTTTACACAACGGGTACAGAGAGTGGGCCACGGTGCGGTGCAGTGGTTCTGCTTGGTCCAGCTCCAGGCTCAGCTAGATTAGCATGTCGTTGGGTTTCAAACCTCCCCCTGGGCTCACAGCTCTACTCCTCATTGGTGGGGATGTCCATCATCAAAGCCTTAAAGAGATATCAAGAGGTCCAGTGTTGCTGCTGCTGCAGTCTCCATGGTACTGTTAGACAGGGGATCAATGATTAGACGTGCCCGTCATAATTAGGTAAGTGTCCATTTGGATTTATTGCTTTATACTGAGCTCTGTTCCAGAAGCGGTTTCTGTTTTGTTTGGCCTTTTTGTTTGACAAACCATTGGGAGGTGATAGGTTGAGTGCCTGTAAGTTCTCAATCAACATCTTTGTGATGAAGGTATGTCTGGCTGTGCTGTGACAGTGAAATATTGAGTGGTTCATATATAGTGGTCATCAAATTTGATCTGATCCTCATCTAATTCACAACAATAGACAAACATAGTGTGCTTAAACTAATAACACACAATTATTGTATTTTTTATTGTTTATATTGAATACATACTTTTCCCAACCGACACTGTGAATGTTTAAATTATGTGAACACCTAGGCTAATGACATCTCCTAAAGCTAATTGGAGTCAGGAGTCAGCTAACCTCGAGTCCAACCAATGAGACGAGATTGGAGATGTTTCTTTAGAGCTGCCCTGCCCTATAAAAAAAACACAAGAAGAATTGCTTGATGTGAACCATGCCTCAAACAAAAAAGAGATCTCAGAAGACCTAAGATTAAGAATTGTTGACTTGCATAGGGCTGGAAAGGGTTACAAAAGTATCTCTAAAAGCCTTGATGTTCATTAGTCCACGGTAAAACAATTTGCTTATAAATGGAGAAAGTTCAGCACTGTTGCTACTCTCCCTACGAGTGGCCGTCCTGCAAAGATGACTGCAATAGCACAGTGCAGAATGTTCAATGAGGTTAAGAAGAATCCTAGAGTGTCAGCTAAAGACTTACAGAAATCTCTGGAACATACTAACATCTCTGTTGACGAGTCTACGATACCTAAAACACTAAACAAGAATGGTGATCATGGGAGGACAACACGGAATAAGCCACTGCTGTCCAAAGAAAACATTGCTGCACGTCTGAAGTTCGCAAAAGTGCACCTGGATGTTCCACAGCGCTTCTGGCTAAATATTCTGTGGACAGATGAAACTAAAGTTGAGTTGTTTGGAAGGAGCACACAACATTATCTGTGGAGAAAAAAGGCACACCAACATCAAAACCTCATCCCAACTGTAAAGTATAGTGGAAGGAGCGTCATGGTTTGGGGGTGCTTTGCTGCCTCAGGGCCTGGACAGCTTGCTATCATAGACTTGGGAATTCATTTTTCTGTCGACCAAGACATTTTTCAGGAGAATGTTAGGCTATCTGTCCGCCAATTGAAGCTCAACAGAAGTTTGGTGACGCAACAGGACAACCCAAAACACAGAAGTAAATCAAGAGAATGGCTTCAACAGAAGAAAACATGCCTTCTGGAATGGCTCAGTCCTGACCTCAACCCGATTGAGATGCTGTGACATGACCTCAAGAGAGCGCTTCACACCAGACTTCCCAAGAATATTGCTGAACTGAAACAGTTTTGTAAAGATGAATGGTCCAAAATGTCTCCTGACCATTGTGCAGGTATGATCCGCAACAACAGAAAAAGTTTGGTTGAGGTTATTGTGCCGAAGGAGGGTCAACCAGTTATTAAATCAAGGGTTCACATACTTTTCTCACCCTGCACTGAATGTTTACACGGTGTGTCCAATAAAGACCTGAAAACATATTGTGTGTGTTATTAGTTTAAGCAGACTGTGTTTGTCTATAGTTGTGACCTAGATGAAGATCAGATACATTTTATGACCAATTTATGCAGAAATCCAGGTATTTCCAAACGGTTCACATACCTTCTTCTTGCCACTGTAAAGTAGAACAGTCTGCAACAGAGGAAGCAACAGAGAGATGGATGGAAAAGAGAGCAAAAAAGAAAGGGGTCAAACTTAATTTACCTGAAGAGTTGATATAATGTTTTCTAGATGTTATTTTGGAGGATTGTTGTTGTTAGGCTCAAATGTTCCACTGCCCTGAGTTGAAATAACGTTACTTTTGAGCTACTGTAAATATTAACGTGGGATGTACACCTAATATAATCCGTTTTGAAATGTTTTTTTTACAGGTCAGAACAGGTGAGCATCTCATGAAAAAGGCTTTAGTTGAGTAATCTGCTACTGAGATCCTCACTAAAGTAATTGGAGCAAAGTTTCCCCTCAATCCTAATCTAGTCTCGTTTGTAATTTCCCCATATGCAGAGCAGTGTAGCGATTTAGGAAGAACAACCACAGCTGGGTTTAAACCAAAAACCATGCAGTGGCAGGGTAAGCTCAGTATATCCTGTGCCATAAAGCTCCAGACCTCTTGGCAGAGGCTGTAGTAAGTAGTATTTTTACATACAGTGACGCTACATCAGTGTGGAAGAAGTGACAATTTCTCAATTTCTCCCTCGTTAGATCCTTCTTTAACATCAGGATGCTCCCCTATCACTCGGCACTCTTGGCAGTGCTGTCACTCACAGTGACCAGTGTATCGACGAAGACCACTCAGCGGCCAAAGTACCAATACACCAAGAAGCCCATGCCTTACCGCGAGCAGCCCCAGATTACCATGCAGCCCCTAACCCCCATCATCCCTAAGACACTGAAATCAGTGGAGAAATCAGATCCCATGGACCCCTACCCTCTGGCTACCACAGAGACCACAACCTACCCCAGCGATGCCTACCAGGATTACTATACTGAAACGACAGGGCCCCCTGGTGTTGGGCATGATAATTACACCATGGATTATAACGAGTGCTACTTCAATTTTTGTGAGTGCTGTCCACCAGAGAGGGGCCCTCGAGGGCCAAAAGGGGACAGAGGACTACCAGGTATTGAAATCACTATGACAACATAGGGACATTTAACAATACCAGTATGCTGTAGTGGTGATCCATGGATTTTGATGTCTTGATGAAACAATTTTCTCACAGGTTCACCTGGAGAAGAGGGGGAGCGAGGACCCAGAGGCTTTTCTGGACTGGCTGGTTCAAATGGAACTATGGGGCCAAAAGGAGACAGAGGTGAACACAACACCATTTTTAAAAATTAGAAACATGTACACTTTATTGGCCGTGTGAGCAAACAGGAGATTTATTGATTATTCAAAGTTGTTTGTTTTCTATCTCCCTTTTCCAGGAGTTAAAGGTGACCTAGGATACCGTGGAATGGCAGGAACTCCAGGTAACCCAGGGAAACCAGGAGAGAGAGGTAACAAGCCATTCCTTTTAACACATATAGGCATGTGATCGGTACAACATAGAAAATCATGAAACAAGGCTACCTGTACCTGTTCCATATACTGATTATTAAATCAACATAGAATCAATTCATATCTTCCTCATAGATTCTGTCTGGGCCTAGATGCTGAAATGGTCCACTTACACTGTGCTCTGCGCCCTGCAGGTGGATTTGGCTTCAAAGGTGAAAAAGGTGACAGCGGCCCCCCTGGTGTCAAAGGTAACCAGGGGGAGAAGGGTGAAAGCCAAAATGGAACTAAGGGTGAGAAAGGGGAACCTGGAATGGAAGGCCCAACAGGACCCCCAGGGCTGGCTGGAGTGCAAGACATGAAGGGGGACAAGGGGGACAAAGGAGAGTGTGGGACATTTGGAGAGAGAGGACTGAAGGGCGATAGAGGGGACCCTGGGCCTCCAGGTATTCAGGGACAGGTGGGTCTTCCTGGGGTGGATGGCATGCAGGGCTCCCCTGGTGTGGTGGGCAACCAGGGGGATCTAGGACCCCCAGGGGCTCAAGGTGAGCCAGGGGTGCGAGGGCTGCCTGGACCCCAGGGAGGGAGGGGGATGTTTGGGCCAAAGGGTGACAGAGGCCCCCCCGGGATGAGAGGGGACAGGGGCCCTCGGGGGATCAGAGGGGCGAAGGGTAACGGGGTGATTCAGAAACGCTCAGCTTTCAGTGTGGGCCTCTCTCCCAGCAAGTCCTTCCCTCCATCGGGCTTCCCCGTCCGCTTCGACAAGGTCTTCTATAACGGAGAGAACCACTACAACTCCTCCTCCAACAGCTTCACCTGTGCCCATGGGGGGGTCTACGTGTTCTCCTACCACATAACTGTGCGGAACAAGCCCCTGCGCGCCGCCCTGGTAGTCAATGGGGTGAGGAAGGTGCGGACGCGGGACTCTCTCTATGGCCAGGACATCGACCAAGCGTCCAGCCTGGTGCTGTTGCAGCTGGCGGTGGGGGACCAGGTATGGCTGGAGACACTGAGGGACTGGAACGGTGTCTATGCCAGTAGTGAGGACGACAGCACGTTCTCTGGCTTTCTGCTCTACGCTGACAAGCCCTGACAAACGATCTGATATCTAATACAATCTACACTGTAACTCTACTGTACCTCCACAGGACCTAAACAATCTCTACTGGCAGTCCTCCATACCACCCATACAGTACCCCACAGACCAGCCCCTCTGTACTCCTGCTCTACACAGACAAGTTATGACAATGGAGCCCACTATACCACCACAGTACCAGGGACTGTAAAACACCTCTATATGAGTTGGCAGCACTCACCCCATCTCTCTTCATACTCCCTCTATAGACCCATCAACATACAGGCATCTTTACAAGACTGTCAATCTGGTAGAATGAAAAAAGTAAGACTGATAGCACTGGAATAGTTCATGTTTATTACTTGAGGAATACTAATCACACAATGTTTCCCAGGTTAGGTTAAGGAATCAGTACATCGTATCGCTGTATTATGAGCTTTTTGAAAATGAGCTTTTGTACACTTTTGAAATAAAATCAATATGTAAATGTTTGACTTTGACTGGATTTATTTGCATTGAACTTACAATCAACAGTTCAAATACAATTCATTGTTTCATTCACAACCTAAAAGACAAATAACATATTAATTAACAATTCTTAAGGAACTTAGAAGTCCTTCCACACCACTGTTCCATCATCTGAACCAACACCAGGGGCCAGTGTGTTTGGAGAATCACCGGATACATCGGGTAAGGTAAGGGGCTCAGAAGGCTGGATAGAGGTGGTGGTCTGGGGAGGTCCTTTCATAGGATCTGGATGAGATGGAGCTCTGGGTTGGAGTGAGACAACTGGTCCCTGATGTATCCCTGTTAACACAGAGTCAGCATCAGGGGTGTCAGTTGGGTATGTCAGAGTATGGCACATAAAATGTTATGTCACATGAGCCGAATACAACAGACCTTACAGTGAAATGCTTTCTTACAAGCCTTTAACTAACAATGCTTTAAGAAGTTAAGAAAAAAAAGTGTTACGTAAATAAAAGTGACAAATAATTAAAGAGCAGCAGTAAAATAACAATAGCAAGGCTATATACAGGGGGTACGGTTACAGAGTCAATGTGCATTGATATATATATAGCTGTGCTACTGTTATTTTACTGCTGCTGTTTAATTATTTGTCACTTTTCTTTACGTAACACTTTTTTTTCTTAACTTCTTAAAGCATTGTTAGTCAAGGTAATTGTAACGCTTGTTGAAATGGGTAGACCAAGGCGCAGCGTGATTTGGGTTCATCATCATTTATTTAAATGTGATCCAGCAACAAAACGATAAAGAGAAACAAACAAACAAGCGTACAGCCTTGTAGGGCTCAAAAAGCAACAATACAAAAACAAGATCCCACAAACAACAGGTGGGAAAAGGCTGCCTAAATATGATCCCCAATCAGAGACAACGATAGACTGCTGCCTCTGATTGGGAAACATACCAGGCCAACATAGACTACACATAGAAAAAAATAGACTACACATAGAAATAATAAACTAGAACACTCCCCCAGTCACGCCCTGACCTACTCCACCGTAGAAAATAAAGGCTTTCTATGGTCAGGACGTGACAGTAATATGTACACTACCGTTCAAAAGTTTGGGGTCACTTAGAAATGTCCTTGTTTTCCATAAAAACATACATGAAATGAGTTGCAAAATGAATAGGAAATATAGTCAAGACGATGAGAAGGTTATAAACAATGATTTTTATTTGAAATAATAGTGTCCTTCAAACTTTGCTTTCGTCAAAGAATCCTCCATTTGCAGCAATTACGGCCTTGCAGATCTTTGGCATTCTAGTCGTCAATTTTTTTAGGTAATCTGAAGAGATTTCACCCCATGCTTCCTGAAGCAGCTCCCACAAGTTGGATTGGCTTGATGGGCACTTCTTACGTACCATACGGTCAAGCTGCTTCCACAACAACTCAATAAGGTTGAGATCAGGTGACTGTGCTGGCCACTCCATTATAGACAGAATACCAGCTAACTGCTTCTTCCCAAAATAGTTATTGCATACTTTAGTTTGGATATGTGCTTTGGGTCATTGTCCTGTTGTAGGATGAAATTGGCTCCAATCAATAAGAGCTGTCCACAGGGTATGGCATGGCATTGCAAAATGGAGTGATAGCCTTCCTTCTTCAAGATCCCTTTTACCCTGTACAAATCTCCCACTTTTACCACCACCAAAGCACTCCCAGACCATCACATTGCCTCCACCATGCTTGACAGATGGCGTCAAGCATTCCTCCAGCATCTTTTTATTTTTTTCTGAGCCTCACGAATGCTCTTCTTTGTGATCCGAACACCTCAAACTTAGATTTGTCCATCCATAACACTTTTTTTCAATCATCCTCTGTCCAGTGTCTGTGTTCTTTTGCCCATCTTAATATTTTCTTTTTATTGGCCAGTTTGAGATATGGATTTTTCTTTGCAACTCTGCCAAGAAGGCCAGCATCCTTGAGTTGCCTCTTCACTGTTGATGTTTTGCGGGTACTATTTAATGAAGCTGCCAGTTGAGAACTTGTGAGGTGTCTGTTTCTCAAACTAGACACTCTAATGTACTTGTCCTCTTGCTCAGTTGTGCACCTGGGCCTCCCACTCCTCTTTTTATTCTGGTTAGAGACAGTTTGCGCTGTTCTGTGAAGGGAGTAGTACACAGTGTTGTACGAGATCTTCAGTTTCTTGGCAATTTCTCGCATGGAATAGCCTTCATTTCTCAGAACAAGAATAGACTGATAAGTTGCAGAAGGAAGTTATTTGTTTCTGGCCATTTTGAGATTTAATCGAACCCACAAATGCTGATGCTCCAAATACTCAGCTAGTCTAAAGAAGGCCAGTTTTATTGCTTCTTTAATTATAACAACAGTTTTCAGCTATGCTAACATAATTGTGCCAACACAGTGTGCCATTGGAACACAGGAGTGATGGTTAGTGATAATGGGCCTCTGTACGCCTATGTAGATATTCCATGAAAAATCTTCAGTTTCCAGCTACAATAGCCATTTACAACATTAACAATGTCTACACTGTATTTCCGATCAAGTTGATGTTATTTTAATGGACAGAAAATGTGCTTTTCTTTAAAAAACAAGGACATTTCTAAGTGACCCCAAACTTTTGAACAGTAGTGTACATGTAGGTAGAGTTAAAGTGATGGGGGGACCGATTAGTTGAGGTAATTGAGGTAAAATTTACATGTAGGTAGAGTTACATTGACTATGCATAGATAATAAACAGAGAGTATCAGCAGCGTAAAAGAGGGGTCTGAGTAGCCCTTTGATTAGCTGTTCAGGAGTATTATGGCTTGGAGGTAGAAGCAGTGAGGAAGCCTTTTGGACCTAGACTTGGCGCTCCGGTACCACTTGCCGTGTGGTAGCAGAGAGAACAGTCTATGACTAGGGGGGCTGGAGTCTTTGACAATTTTTAGGGCCTTACTATGACACTGCCTGTTATAGAGGTCCTGGATGGCAGGAAGCATGGCCACAGTGATGTACTGGACTGTATGCACTACCCTCTGTAGTGCATTGTCGGTTGTAGGCAGAGCAGTTGTCATACCAGGCAGTGATGCAACCAGTAGAACTGTTTGAGGATCTGAGAACACATGCCAAATCTTTTCAGTCTCCTGAGGTTGGTAGTTTGTTGGTGATGTGGACACCAAGGAACTTGAAGCTCTCAACCTGCTCCACTGCAGCCACGTCGATAAGAATAGGGGCGTGCTCGGTCCTCCTTTTCCTGTTGTCCAGAATCATCTCCTTTGTCTTGATCACATTGAGGGAGAGGTTCTTGTCCTGGCACCACATGGCCAGGTCTCTGACCTCCTCCCTATAGGCTGTCTCATCATTGTTGGTGATCAGGCCTACCGCTGTTGTGTCATCGGCAAACTTAATGATCATGTTGGAGTCGTGCCTGGCCATGCAGTCATGAGTGAACAGGGAGTACAGGAGGGGTCTGAGCACGCCCCCCTGAGGGGCCCCCATGTTAAGGATCAGCATGGCGGATGTGTTGTTACCTACCCTTACCACCTGGGGGCGGCCCGTCAGGAAGTCCAGAATCCAGTTGCAGAGGGTGGTGTTTAGTCCTAGGGTCCTTAGCTTAGGGATGAGCTTTGAGGGCACTATGTTGTTGAACGCTGAGCTGTAGTCTATTAATAGCATTCTCACATAGGTGTTCCTTTTGTCCAGGTGGGAAATGGCAGTGTTGAGTGCAATAGAGATTGCATCATCTGTGGATCTGTTGGGGCGGTATGCAAATTGGAGTGGGTCTAGGGTTTCTAGGATAATGGTGTTGATGTGAGCCATGACCAGACTTTCAAAGTACTTTTGGCTACAGACATGAGTGCTACGTGTCGGTAGTCATTTAGGCAGGTTACCTTAGTGTTCTTGGGCACAGGGACTATGGTGGTTACAGACTCAGTCAGGGACAGGTTGAAAATGCAAGCTCGGAGTACACATTCTGGTAATCCATCTGGCACTGCGGCCTTGTGAATGTTGACCTGTTTAAAGGTCTTACTCACATCGGCTACGGAGAGCGTGATCACACAGTCGTCTGGAACAGTTGATGCCCTCATGCATGCTTCAGTATTGCTTGCATCGAAGCGAGCGTAGAAGTAATTTAGCTCGTCTGGTTGGCTCGTGTCACTGAGCAGCTTGCGGAAGTGCTTCCCTTTGTAGTCTGTAATAGTTTGCAAGCCTTGCCACATTCGACGAGCATCAGAACCAGTGTAGTATGATTCAATCTTAGTCCTGTAGAGACGCTTTACCTGTTTGATGCTTCATCAGAGGGTATAACGGGATTTCTAATAAGCTTCCGGGTTAGAGTACCGCACCTTGAAAGCGGCAGCTCTACCCTTTAGCTCAGTGCGGATGTTGCCTGTAATCCATGGCTTCTGGTTGGTGTATGTACGTACAGTCACTGTGGGGATGACGTCCTCGATGCACCTATTGATAAAGCCAGTATCTGATGTTGTGTACTCCTCAATGCCAATCGGAAGAATCACGAAACATATTTCAGTCTGTGTTAGCAAAACATTCCTGTAGCTTAGCATCTACTTCATCTGACCACTTTCTTATTGACCGAGTCACTGATGCTTCCTTCATTAGTTTTTGCTTGTAAGCAGGAATCAGAAGGATAGAATTATGCTCAAATGGAGGGCGAGGGAGAGCTTTGTACGCATCTCTGTGTATGGAATAAAGGTGGTCTAGAGTTTTTTCCCCTCTGGTTGCACATTTAACATGCTGGTAGAAATTAGGTAAAACGGATTTGAGTTTCCGTGCATTAAAGTCTCCGGCCACTAGGAGCGTTGCCTCTGGATGAGCGTTTTCCTGCTTGCTTTTGGCCATATTCAGCTCAGTGAATGCGGTCTTAGTTCCAGCATTGGTTTGTGGTGGTATGTAGACAGCTATGAAAAATACAGATGAAAACTCTTTTGGTAAATAGTGTGGTCTTCAGCTTATCATGAGATACTCTATCTCAGGCGAACAAAACCTCGAGACTTCCTTAGATTTCGTGCACCAGCTGTTGTTTACAAATATACATAGACCTGATATCTAGAAGATCATTTCGGTCATAAGACACGGTGGCAGAAACATTGTACAAAATAAGTTACAAATAACGCATAAAAAACATACAACAATAGCACATTAGCATAATCGTAGAATGGCAGCCATCTCCTTTGGCGCCATACCCTAGCTCAAGACCAAAAATGTTAAACTAGACTACAAAAAATGTACTAAAATCATTCCAAACCCAATTAAAATGCAACAGCTGTTTAGCGTGTTGGTTGGCTGGCTTCAGGACCATGAGGAGCGTTGCTCAGAGAGAAACTGTCCCCCCCCTCCCTGCCATACCCTAAGTTTAGCCGAACTGACGCCACTGGTCAGCATTATGAATCCTCCTAAAGAGAGACTGCATCACCACAATTTTTTGCTGGTTTCTCGTGTGTTCTGAGTGTTCACCTGTCACTCGCCCATAAGGTACGGGCTCGCTGAGCCTCTTCAGCCCCAGAGTAGGAATGCTGGCTTTGCACCAGTACCGGCCTGAGTCCCTCAGTACTGTGACTCTGTCCTGGGAAGAGGCAAGCCCCAGACTCAGCCCGTCCTGGTAGAAGTAGTAGTGGATGTGTGAAACGGGCTCACGGGCGTTCAGTTGAACATGACACACCAGGAGCATACGGTCTTTATGGATCAGAGGGTCATTGGGCACAATCTCCAACATGGGTTCTGTCAGAACCTCTACAGGGGAGAATACAGAACATTAATACTGAAAAGTATTTCTCACATACCTACTGCTATTCAATTACCATTAAATATGATATGATAGTGATGATAATGGAATGATGAGGGCAAATCTAATTTGAAATCTGATTCCTCATCCTACACAAACTCAAAATGACAAACCACACCTGGCTATCAACCTCACCTATGATGGACACCGAAGCAGCCACTGAGATCACAGAGTTGGTTTGCCTCCGTCCATCCCAGGATGCTCTGCACCAATAGGATCCGTGTTGTTGCAGTGTAAGGTTAGTGACACACAGCTCTGGTCCAGACTGTCTCTGAAGCTCCACCCCGTCCTTGTAGAGTATGACCTCAGTCAGTCTAGGGTTGCCACGGACACGACACATCAGAGTCATTGTCTCTCCAACCAGCATGGGCAGGGGCGGGGCCTGCAGGATGGCCCACCCACCTGGGCAAAGAGTAGTAAGTAATTTTAATTAACGGGATGGTGTAGTCCCTGTCTGGCCTGTTGACAGGTACCCTCTATGGTCTGGTGTGCTACAGGTATAACTTAGTCTGTTTCTGCTTCTTTTGCTATTGTCACACATGTTTGGTGTGACAATAAGAAAGGAGTTGTCTAATACAGACTGCTAACAGAAGGTCAACCAAACTACACTGAACAAAAATATAAACGCAACATATAAAGTGTTGGTCCCCATGTTTCACGAGCTGAAATAAAACATTCCAGAAATGTTCCATATGCACAAAAAGCTTATTTATATCAAATGTTGTGCATTTCTCCTTTGACAATCCATCCACCTGACAGGTGTGGCATATCAAGAAGCTGATTAAACAGCATAATCACTACACTACACATGTGCACCTTGTGCTGGGGACCAGAAAAGGCCAACCTAAAATGTGCAGTTTTGACATGCTGCCTGCAGGAATGTCCACCAGAGCTGTTGCCAGAGAATTGAATGTTTTAGAGAATTTGGCAGTATGTCCAACAGGCCTTACAACCGCAGACTACATGTGACCTCGCCAACCCAGGACCTCCACATCTGTTTTCCTCACCTGTGGGATCGTCTGAGACCAGCCAACCAGACAGATGATGAAACTGAGGATTATTTCTGTCTGTAATAAAGACCTTTTGTGTGGAAAAACTAATTCTGATTGGCTGGGCCTGTGCCTGGCTCCCCACTGGTTGGGCCTGGCTCCCAAGTGGGTGGGCCTATGCCCTCCCAGGCCCACCCATGGCTGCGCCCCCTTTCAGTTGTGTGAAATCCATAGACTAGGGCCTAATGAATTTATTTAAATTGACTGATTTTCTTATATGTAACTCAGTAAAATTGTTGAAATTGTTGCATGTTGCATTTATATTTTTGTTCAGTATAGATGTCATCACGGCTCAATATTCATATGGGTTCTCTTACCGTCCACCTCTATTTCTATAGGCAGGCTGTGGAGGGTGTGTTGTGTGCTTATCCATGTGGTTCTCAGGCCCTGGCAGTAATACTTCCCACTCTGCTGTGGCCTGGCCTTCCATAGGACAAAGTACTCAGACTCCTGGAGCTGCTCTCCCCCCCTGAACCACTGGTACCTCCACTCGGCCGACACTTTCCCAGGAACACTGCACTTCAGACGTACTCTCTCCCCTGAGAAGATCCGGGGTCCCCCATCAACTAGCTCAGCCACGGCTTTCAGCGGAGCCCTCATGGGGAGAACTTGAAGAAATGTTGACAGGTAAGTCTTTCTGACATTTTGAGTAGATTACTATGGCTGCGTTTACACAGGCAGCCCAATTCTGACATTTCTTTCCACTAATTGGTCTTTAATTTCTCCCCAATTTCGTGGTATCCAATTTTTTTAGTAGCTACTATCTTGTCTCATCGCTACAACTCCCGTAACAGCGCGCATCCTACCCGGAAGCCAGCCGCACCAATGTGTCGGAGGAAACACCGTGCACCTGGCAACCTTGGTTAAGGCCCGCCACAGGAGTCGCTGGTGCGCGGTGAGACAAGGACATCCCTACCGGCCAAACCCTCCCTAACCCGGACGACGCTAGGCCAATTGTGCGTCGCCCCACGGACCTCCCGGTCGCGGCCGGTTAAGACAGAGCCTGGGCGCGAAGCCAGAGTCTCTAATGGTACTACTGCGCCACCCGGGAGGCCCCCCACTAATTGGTCTTTTGACCAATCACATAAGATCTTTTCACATCAGATCTTTTTCAGAGCTGATCCGATTGCTCAAAAGACCAATTAGTGAAAATAAATATCAGAATTGGGCAGCCTACTAGAGAGACTTAAGCATAATTTCTGAGCATAAATGGTAACTTAAGTCTTATTTACGTGGTCACCTAACATTACAAAAGACAGCTAATGTTCAGTAGTGTATAACTATTACGTAACTCAACTCATGAAAATAGACAATTTACATGTATTTTTATTGAACCTTTATTTAATTAGGCTAGTCAATTAATAACAAATCCTTATTTACAATGACGGCCTACCCCAGCCAAACCAATTGTGTGCCGCCTTATGGGACTCCCAATCACGGCCGGATGCGATACAGCCTGGAATCAAACCAGGGTCTGTAGTGATGCCTCTAGCACTGAGATGCAGTGCCTTAGACCGCTGCGCCACTCGGGAAATACATACTGTACTTCATATGTTGCCATTATACAAGACAAAACTGGTTTGAAGAGAAGGATTTGAATCTCAGAGGCTGTGTTTACACAGGCAGCCCAATTCGGGTCCTTTGCCACTATTTAGTATTTTTCACCAATCAGATCAGATCTTTTGCCAATAATTGGTCAAAAAGTGTAAATGTAGCCAGAGAGTAGTGTACTTAACACATACCTTGTGGTACAGCCCATTTAGGTAGTGTCGACACAACTGAAACAATAAATAACCATTCATCATTAAAATAACCAAAAATAAATCCAGTGATCATTCTGTCAATCAATCAATCAATCAATCAATGATCATCTATACACATAAATAATTGTCTGTAATCTCTTAAAGTAGACTGAAAGGAACTCACCGAGGAGGCTCAGTAACAGCTTCATGTTGAATGTTATGCTTGTGCTTCTGATGGGGATGATTACACTACAATCTCTATATATTGTCAGGGGAAATGAGACTAGTTTTCAGTTTCGATCGCAAAAAATACCATCAAATTTTTCATGAAATAATTGCATAATGCTCTTCCTGACATCACAAATAACTTTGGGGAAGTTCCTTTTTAGGAAGGAGGGAATTACGAAAGCCCTGGGATGCAACCTCATGTGTGATGTAAAAAACAAAAACAGCAGTAAGTTTGCCAGCCCAGCAAGTATATCATTTTGAAGCTGTGTCACAGTACCCTGATCTCTCTTTTGAAGAACATATCAAGACCATTTCGAGGACAGCTTTTTTCCATCTACGTAACATTGCAAAAATCAGAAACTTTCTGTCCAAAAATGATGCAGAAAAATTTATCCATGCTTTTGTCACTTCTAGGTTAGACTACTGCAATGCTCTATTTTCCGGCTACCCGGATAAAGCACTAAATAAACTTCAGTTAGTGCTAAATACGGCTGCTAGAATCCTGACTAGAACCAAAAAATTTGATCATATTACTCCAGTGCTAGCCTCTCTACACTGGCTTCCTGTCAAAGCAAGGGCTGATTTCAAGGTTTTACTGCTAACCTACAAAGCATTACATGGGCTTGCTCCTACCTATCTCTCTGATTTGGTCCTGCCGTACATACCTACACGTACGCTACGGTCACAAGACGCAGGCCTCCTAATTGTCCCTAGAATTTCTAAGCAAACAGCTGGAGGCAGGGCTTTCTCCTATAGAGCTCCATTTTTATGGAACGGTCTGCCTACCCATGTCAGAGACGCAAACTCGGTCTCAACCTTTAAGTCTTTACTGAAGACTCATCTCTTCAGTGGGTCATATGATTGAGTGTAGTCTGGCCCAGGAGTGGGAAGGTGAACGGAAAGGCTCTGGAGCAACGAACCGCCCTTGCTGTCTCTGCCTGGCCGGTTCCCCTCTTTCCACTGGGATTCTCTGCCTCTAACCCTATTACAGGGGCTGAGTCACTGGCTTGCTGGGGCTCTCTCATGCCGTCCCTGGAGGGGGTGCGTCACCTGAGTGGGTTGATTCACTGTTGTGGTCATCCTGTCTGGGTTGGCGCCCCCCCCTTGGGTTGTGCCGTGGCGGAGATCTTTGTGGGCTATACTCAGCCTTGTCTCAGGATGGTAAGTTGGTGGTTGAAGATATCCCTCTAGTGGTGTGGGGGCTGTGCTTTGGCAAAGTGGGTGGGGTTATATCCTTCCTGTTTGGCCCTGTCCGGGGGTGTCCTCGGATGGGGCCACAGTGTCTCCTGACCCCTCCTGTCTCAGCCTCCAGTATTTATGCTGCAGTAGTTTATGTGTCGGGGGGCTGGGGTCAGTTTGTTATATCTGGAGTACTTCTCCTGTCCTATTCGGTGTCCTGTGTGAATCTAAGTGTGCGTTCTCTAATTCTCTCCTTCTCTCTTTCTTTCTCTCTCTCGGAGGACCTGAGCCCTAGGACCATGCCCCAGGACTACCTGACATGATGACTCCTTGCTGTCCCCAGTCCACCTGGCCATGCTGCTGTTCCAGTTTCAACTGACCTGAGCCCTAGGACCATGCCCCAGGACTACCTGACATGATGACTCCTTGCTGTCCCCAGTCCACCTGGCCATGCTGCTGCTCCAGTTTCAACTTCCACCTGACTGTGCTGCTGCTCCAGTTTCAACTGTTCTGCCTTATTATTATTCGACCATGCTGGTCATTTATGAACATTTGAACATCTTGGCCATGTTCTGTTATAATCTCCACCCGGCACAGCCAGAAGAGGACTGGCCACCCCACATAGCCTGGTTCCTCTCTAGGTTTCTTCCTAGGTATTGGCCTTTCTAGGGAGTTTTTCCTAGCCACCGTGCTTCTACACCTGCATTGCTTGCTGTTTGGGGTTTTAGGCTGGGTTTCTGTACAGCACTTTGAGATATCAGCTGATGTACGAAGGGCTATATAAATAAATGTTATTTGATTTACTCAAATCAATATAGCCTGTGTACAAAACATTAGGAACACTTTCCTAATATTGTGTTGCACCTCCTTCTGCCCTCAAAACAGACAATTCATCAGGGCACGGACTCCACAATGTGTTGAAAGCGTTCCACAGGGATTCTGGCCCGTGTTGACTCCAATGCTTCCCAGTTGTCAAGTTGGCTGGATGTCCTTTGAGTGGTGGACCACTGATACACATGGGAAACTGCTGAGCATGAAAAACCCAGTTCAAAGGCACTTAAATCTTTTGTTTTGCCCATTCACCCTCTGACACACACACACACACACACACAATCCATGTCTTAAGGCTTAAAATCTTTATTTAACCCGTCTAGTCCCCTTCATCTACACTGATTGAAGTGGATTTAACAGGTTTTTTATTTAAATTTCTTATTTTACCTTTATTTAACTAGGCAAGATCAGTTAAGAACAAATTCTTATTTTCAATGACGGCCTAGGAACAGTGGGTTAACTGCCTGTTCAGGGGCAGAACAACAGATTTGTACCTTGTCAGCACAGGGGTTTGAACTTGCAACCTTCCGGTTACTAGTCCAATGCTCTAACCACTAGGCTACCCTGCCGCCCCAGGTGACATAAACAAGGGATCATCTTTCCCCTAGTCATTTAGTCATGGAAAGAGCAGGTGTTCTTAATGTTTTGTACACTGTGTGCATTGCAAACACACCTTTGCTTTCTCTACTTACCATAGATAGTCATGTTACAGTGGTGACAAAGCCTTCTAGACACAGAACAGCTTTTGAGTTATTTTATTCATCAACACAAACCCATGGACACTATAAAACAAAACTGTCTCAATAAGTTACATTAAAATACAAGACAATGTTGAGTTACTCCTTCAACATACAAAAACAAACCTACAAGGTTGTACAGATGTGTGTGTGTGTGTGTGTGTGTGTGATATATATATTTTTAACATTCCTTTCAAAAATACCTGATCATTGATTGCTGTGTGCTATCCAATGCCTAGTTATTTCAGTTAGTGTTTAAATTGGATTGAATGGATTTTGGCAACCAGGATTTGGCCAGCATTTGTACACTGTTCTGATAGTTACAAATGTAATAAAATGAAACATGATAAAAGAACAGAAAATATATTAGGTAGTATGTAAATTGACCTTTCTGTTGTATCAAAGATACTACTCATTCAACTCAATGTCTACTCTTCCTTCATATATCCATCTGATCCAGAATGAATGGTTACTACATGGAGCTGAGATCAACATTGTTATGGCTATTCTGTTTGGCAACATTTACCCCCAATACATTTGTACAAATAATATACACCACTGTAAAATAATATAAAGAACTTACTAAAAGTACTCTTCTTAGATATAACCATTCTAAATATGCACCCTTTCTCTGTTCTTCTGAAGAAGCAGCTGTTCAGCAGTCAAACAAGGCCAAACAAGAGAGAAGTGACTGTTAGTATCTCCTATATACTGAATTGCAAATCACGTATTTCCCACAGACAAAATGTAAACTTTGAGCTACAGTATCAATCTAGCCATTTGAATAGGTTAAAGATCATTATCCCCTCTCAGAAGACTATAGCCTGAACAATAGAAAAATAAAATCACTTCCTCAAACTAAGCGCATGACTGAACAGGTTTGGCAGGGAAATGAAACTACACACACACACACACACACACACACACACATACTTATTTATAGACATCTTCAGGGGAAATTTGGTCGTGGTCACATACACTCACGTGACCCCAACAGATCCCTCTCGCTTGGGCTTCTGTACTCTGACTTGGATTCAGTCAGGAGGAGTAATATAGGGGACAAAGGAGGGCAAGATCAATGATCTGTGCCCCAATACTCTTAAAGCTTCCTTTCCTCATCTCCTTTCATGCATGACCATGGATGAAGGTAATATGCCTGCAATTCATCTTGTCCTCTTACCAATCAGTGGGGAAGACAGACCGAGAAAGTTGGCTATTTCGGAGTACTGGGGTTCAGGCGACTGCAAGCATCTATTTTAAGTGTGCATACAATGGGGAGGGTTGGAGTTATATTTCTTGGATCCATTAGAAGGAACCTATATGTGCATAAGGACAGGAGACACTTTCCAGGGTGGAGAGAGAGAGTAACAAGTCTAAAGAGGGAGGGAGGGAGGGAGGGGTCAGCCGGCAAACAACTGGGGTTGGAGAGGAGAAGGTAGGTGGTCGTTTTCCACGTTGTCAGCATCTATGGCAGAAGAGGCGGTGGGGGGAGCGGTGGGGTGCATTTCCAGGGGGAACCTCTCCATCACATCCTGCACTTTGTGCTCTACCCCATCCCTCCAGTCGATGAGGTCACTCTCCAGGCGGCGAGCCCCCTCCATGACGCGTTCCTGCCTCACGCCCAGCCCCGTCAATAGGTCCAGACTCTCGTTCATCTGGCTGAAAGCAGCACTACAGGCGGGGGAGGTGGCAGCCTGGGGACGCTGGGGAGAAGCCTGGCCTGACATGTAGAGCTCAAACTCCTCAACGCTCAGGTTCAGAGACTGGCCATCCAGCTTCTCTATGAAGGCCACCGCACAGCACTGCAGAGAGAGAGAGGAGAGAGACAGAGGGGAATTAGGGGAATCAGAAAATACATTCTTAATATGTGTAAATTGAGTTTGTTTGGTACAGCTCGTCTGTCTGTTTGCTTTGTCGACACAGTCCTCTCACCAGGTTGGTAAAGTAGTATCCGTCTTCTCCGCTCATGAGGCGGCTAGGGTTACAGAAGCGGGTGATGTACTGGATGTTGGACTGCAGTCGTGGAGGGTTGGCCTTCAGGACGATGTAGATGAGGGTGGGCAGGAAGTCATCAGCAGATGCCGCCTCCTTCTTGGTGGTATTGATGGCATTGAAGATGTGCTTACTGCAGCGTGTGATGCAGGTCAGCTTGTCCCTGGGCACACGCTTCGAGTCCATCTCGATCACGTCTACAGGAGGTCAGGGTGGAACAGAGTGGTAGTTAATGTGCTATGATGACATTCTACATCACATGCATGTTCATTCAATGTTTGTGTCTCTTTGTAAAAAACTAAAAACAAATGAATACATTGTAAGTCTGACCTGTGATGGCTTTGACCACGTTATCAGACACCTCTGGAATCTCCTCATCCACAGGGACACACAGCATCTCAATGGTGACCCAATGCAAGGCCCTGCAACCCAGCCACCCCCACCCACTTTAGTGAACAGATGTACAAGGAGGCATACAGCAGCTTTAATACTTAAACTCAGTACCATATCTGTTTCAATGTCTTTACCTGATTCTCTTTTGAATGGCCAGGTCTTTCTTCTCATCGTCTGTGGTCTCAGGACAGAAGACCTCCTCGTAGAGACGTGTCATCATGTACCTCTCTACCTCGTCCATCACACTCTCTACGCGCTCCGACGACCCTGGAGTCAACACGGACAGATTGGAAAACAGCAAATGTGAGTCATTCAAGGCCTACCTATAGGAGAGCTCTCTGAAAGAAAAGTGTGTTCCTTCTTCTTCATTGTCACCAGCAACTTTATCATCAAGCCCCTACTTCAAGATATCCTTAATGTTCCAGTATTAGAGTAGTAGAGGTGAGGAAAGGAAAGGTGTACCTTTGAAGTGTGTGTGCAGGCGGTCTGAAAGGTTCTGGTAGAAGTCTTGAACGCACTCAGACAGCTCATCAGCACCCAGGTCCTGGGGAACAAGCTCACTATTAGCATGAAGGGATTGTCGTACATTTTCATTCATTTCAAGGGCGAGTTCATTTGGTTATTCACTCAATACTCTAGAGTAACCTCAGCGTTTGTCTTTGTCATCCTTCTTCTACAACGAGGAAGTGAAATGGTCCAAACAAAAGCCGGAGGGGTGAATGAATAGAGGTAACCCCCATCAGGCTCTCCATATTCAGAAGCCCCTTATGGTATTGTGGTGTACTACTCACCCTCTTGTAGGCCATGCTCTCTGTGAAGGCTCGGCACTGTTTGAAGATCTCCCTGCCAGGTTTCAGTGTCTTGAGGAAGTCGATGAACTCTCGTGTGGTGCGGTCCGTCTCTAAGGGCTTGCGGCTCACTGAGGGGCTGGGGGTCGACAGGACCTCGCCAGGGACGGATTCTGGGAGGGGGAGGATACATAAACTCAGCGAAAAAAAGAGATCCTCTCACTGTCAACTGTGTTTATTTTCAGCAAACCTAACATTTGTAAATATTAGTATGAACATAACAAGATTCAACAACAGGCATAAACTGAACAAGTTCCACAGACATGTGACTAACATAAATGGAATCATGTGTCCCTGAACAAAGGGGGGGTGGGGGGGACAAAATAAAAGTAACAGTCAGTATCTGGTGTGGCCACCAGCTGCATTAAGTACTGCAGTGCATCTCCTCCTCGTGGACTGCACCAGATTAGCCAGTTCTTGCTGAGAGATGTTACCCCACTCTTCCACCAGGGCACCTGCAAGTTCCCGGACATTTCTGGGGGGGGGAATGGCCCTAGCCTTCACCCTCCGATCCAACAGGTCCCGGACATGCTCAATGGGATTGAGATCCGAGCTCTTCGCTGGCCATGGCAGAACACTGATATGCCTGTCTTGCAGGAAATCACACACAGAACGTGCATGCTCATTAATGATTGTTTATGGTTCATTGAACAAGCATGGGAAACAGTGTTTAAACCCTTTACAATGAAGATTTGTGAAGTTATTTGGATTTTTAAGAATTATCTTTGAAAGAAAGGGTCCTGAAAAAGGGATGTTTCTTTTTTTGCTGAGTTTATAATGGAGGGAATGATATACCTGTGTGTGTACAATATTCCTTAGGTGCTTGATATAAAGTACAGAAAAACAAGGGTGGGGTTTCTATTCATCTCATCCTTGACCAGCACAGCATGCAGAGTTGTGATTTCACACAACATCCTTCTGCAATTTAAGTTTTGGCTGGTTACTTTTTGTCTTTTTGTCTCATGTCTGACAAATACTGCTCTAGCTCTGCTACCTTGTCACCCATATATATCTCTAGCTTAAAACAGACGGATTTTGATGGGGATTTTTTTTGTATGTTATCTATTTTTATTTGTCACATAGACAACAGGTGTAGACTAACAGTGAAATGCTTACTTACAGGTCCTTTTCCAAAAACGCAGTTAAAAAATATGATTTTTTAAAATAAAAAATGTAAATAGTGACGAGGAATAAATACACAGTGAATAACGAATAAAAGAGTATAAAGTATTCAGCCGGTTGTCCTTCTGGAAGGTTCTCCCATCTCCACAGAGGAACTATAGAGCTCTGTCAGAGTGACCATTAGGGCTTCTTGGTCACCTCCCTGACCAAGGCCCTTCTCACCGATTTCCCAGTTTGGCTGGGTGGCCAGCTCTAGGAAGAGTCTTGGTGGTTCCACACTTCTTCCATGTAAGAATGATGGAGGCCACTGTGTTCTGGGACACCTTCAACGCTGCAGAAATGTTTTGGTACCCTTCCCCAGATCTGTGCCTCGACACAATCCTGTCTCGGAGCTGTACGGACAATTCCTTTGACCTCATTGCTTGTTTTTTTCTGACTTGCACGGTCAACTGTGGGACCTGTGGCTGGAGTCTGACAATGTTTTGGGCCTTCCTCTGACACCGCCTGGTATAAAGGTCCTAGATGGCAGGGAGCTCGGCCCCAGTGATGTACTGGGCTGTACGCACTACTCTCTGTAGCGCCTTGCGGTCAGATGCCAAGCAGTCATCAGGCCTACCACCGTTGTGTCGCCTGCCAACTTAATGCTGGTTTAATGATGGTATTGTGAGTCGTTCGCATCTACAGGGCAATATACATTTAGACAGGTTACCTTGGCATTCTTGGGCACAGGGACAATGGCTGTTTGCTTGAAACATGTACAGTGCCTTCAGAAAGTATTCACACCCCTTGACTTTTTACACATTTTGTTGTGTTACAGCCTGAATGTAAAATCTTTTGTCACTGGCCTACACACAATAACCCATCATTTCAAAGTGGAATTATGTTTTTGAAACTTTTACAAATGAATTACAAATGAAAAGCTGAAATGTCTTGAGTCATTAAGTATTCAACCCCTTTGTTATGCCAAGCTTAAATAAGTAGAAATTTGCTTAACATGTCACATAATAAGTTGCATGAACTCACTTTGTGTGCAATAATAGTGTTTAAGATGATTTTACGCCAAACATACAATTATTTGTAGATCACTCAGTCGAGCAATGCATTTCAAACACAGAATCAAACACAACGACCAGGGAGGTTTTCCAATGCCTCGCAAAGAAAGGCACCTACTGGTAGATAGGTAAAAAAACTAAAACAACATTGAATATACCTTTGAACATTGTGAAGTTAATTACACTGTGGATGGTGTATCAATACACCCAGTCACTACAAAGATACAGGTGTCCTTCCTACCTCAGTTGCCGGAGTCAAAGGAAACCGCTCAGGGATTTCACCATTTAAATGCTGTGACAGGAGAAAACTGAAGATGGCTCAACAACATTGTAGTTACTCCACAATACTAACCTAAATGACAGAGTGAAAAGACGGAAGCCTGTACAGACTAAAAATATCCCAAAACATGCATCATGGCACTGAAGTAAAACTGTTAGGGGCAAATCCAATGCAACACATTACCACTCTCCATATTTTTAAGCTTAGTGGTGGCTGCATCATGTTATAGGTATGCTTGTAATCGTTAAAGACGGTTGTTTTTCAGAATAAAAAAAGAAAAGGAATGGAGCTAAGCACAGATAAAATCCTATAGGAAAACCTGGTTCAGTCTGCTTTCCACCAGACACTGGGAGATTAATTCACCTTTCAGCAGGACAATAACCTAAAACACAAGAACAAATCTACAATGGAGATGCACACCAAGAAGACAGTGAATGTTCCTGAGTGGTCGAGTTATAGTTTACTTAAATCTGCTTGAAAATCTATGGCAAGATTTGAAAATGGTTGTCTAGCGATGATCAACAACCAATTTGACAGAGCTTGAAGAACTTTGAAAAAAATAATAATGGGCAAATATTGTACAATCTAGGTGTGCAAAGCTCTTAGAGACTTGCCCAGAAAGTCTCTGTAATCGCTGCCAAAGGTGATTCTAAAATGTATTGACTCAGGGGTGTGAATACTTATGTAAATGAGAAACTTCTCTATTTCATTATCAATACATTGAAAATATGTTTTTCACTTTATCATTATGGGGTATTGTGTGTAGATGGGTAAGAAAAAACATATTTAATAAATGCTGAATTCAGGCTGTAACACAGCAAAATGTGGAATAAGTCAAAGGGTATGAATCCTTTCTGAAGGCACTGTAGGTATTAGACTGAGTCAGGGAGAGGTTGAAAATCTAAGGAATTCTAGCTGGATGCCCCATGTGACCTCCTCCACAGTGACTGGGGGGAGAGAGTGGTAGTGGAGCAGAATTCTGAAAGAGCGGGGAAAGAGGAACTGTACACCAATATTATGCAGAGGGAAGGTAGTTTTTGTTTGGATCTGCTCATACCTCAAGTAATGGTAGAGAAAACACTATAAACCCTATCTCAAAGACTTGGACCCTACCTTTCTTGGGCGGTGTCTTTGTTGAGGGAGTGAAAAACTTAGTCATTGTGTTGACTTTACGTGACTTCTCCTTGGTTTTCCTCTCTTCAAACTTGCTGAAGGGTGCGATGGCAGGCTGGGGCTGGGCTGCCCCCTGGTGGTTGTTAGCGTACGCTGCCTCCTCCTCCTTCTGTAACCTGGGACACAGAACAGGCATTACTGTTACTACCACATGATCAATACTTCCGACACACAGAAAAAAAATGTCAGAGATCAAAAAGTCAAGAATCATGACACTGTTCCATTTGCTTCTGTGAAAATGGCTGTTAAAATGTTTTTTTTTGGACCAATAATCAAAAGTTACAGCTGCATTTAGTTATTGTTTTGTTTTCGACTGCACCCCTCAATTTTATGCAGGGCATTCAGTGTTTGCCACCGGGCTCCTAGATTTAAAATCGAGTGCTACCTCCACCCAGCAGCTGGGGGTTGATGCAAAACAAGTTTGCTCAGATAGACAACCACACCTCTCTGCCAGTGCATGGTCCTCCTGGATCTGTTTGTGTCTGGTTTGTTGGTACTCCTCCCGCCAGCACTTGGAGCAGAGGCCCTGCCAGGCCGTGTTGCCATAGAAACCACATCCCTTCGTACACAGCAGCTCTGACTGGTCCACATGGATCCCACGACGTTCCGACCGGTGGCTCATCCCTCACGGCTAGCGTGGATACGGCTGGGAATAACAGGAAAATGACAAGACTGAATGGTAGAAAGATCCACAGTCAGAAGTAGGCCTACTTCAAACTTGATGGCTATTTTTTATTTATCAGGACTTTGACAAAGTTGAATGCCTACACACTATGGGCCACATTCAGGTTTTGATAAAAATGTTTAATAGAGGTAGCTAGCGTAAAGACACATTTCAATACACACACTGAAAATCTTAGTGAATTCCTGTGCGTATCAAAATATGATTTCATATGGCAGTGTTTACACCTTTACCACCGTAACATTAAGGTCAACACTGGAAATCTGACAAGAGTTTGAACCCCTAAGAATCTGCCTATCCTTGATGATTTGGACTCCCGACTCACATTGGGAATGCATGATACGAAAATCAACACAGGAGGAATTTAATGGATGACCACAAACACTGGTGAAAATGTTTATGGCCTTCTAGCTGTGTCAAATCCCAATAGTGTAGCTGCCCTACACTTGACTTTGTTTGAAGCCACATTACAACGTTACATTACAACGTTATTAGTAGCTAGCCATCCTGATTTATAAACACGCTAGTTAGCTACTTTACTACCAAATATTCGTATAACTAACCCTACTACGATGTAATGCAATGTAATGGGCTTAGCTAAACTCTAACTAGCTTGCTAACATTAGCTAGCTCTAAATTCACGAAAAACGCGACACAATGACATGACAAAGCTAGCTAGGCTTCTTCTGGTAGCTAAATATTAACAATAAACTTAGCTACAAAAATACCATAATTAAGTATTCTACAATGGACACACCTGACCACTGGGTCCTTAGCAGAGTAGAGATGCATTGAACTAGGGTTTGGCTCACTACTAGAAGCTAACATTAGCTAGCTAGCTAGTTTGCAGTTGACGTTAGCTAGCTAGGGTGACAGTAATTCCAGACCCAACAAAATTGACAAACAATGTCGTTAGCTAACAACATTCTGCGACTCATTACCTTTTCAGAAAGATTGAGTGTAGATATATGTAGTTTTTTATGCAGCCAATTGGCACCATCTGCTACCCACCCGTCTGACAGACCAGTTTGTTTACGTAGTCACCCTTCTTCCTCGTTAGTCGATATCCAATAGCGCGCTCTTGAGACCATTTCAGGTATACAGACAGTCCTGTGCAACACTATATTCCTTCAAATGGGAAATTATTAAAACGTTATTCATTTTATAAGGGGTTCTTATTCAGAGCGATTTACAGTTAGTGTATGAATATAAAGGCAGCTAGATATGGACAACCACATATCACATTCATAGTAAGTAGCTATATAATAAAGTATTGATGTCAGACGTTTTCGGGAAGATGGGCAGGGACTCAGCTGTCCTGACCACTGGGTCCTGACAAATGATGTGTATACACCCTGGATGACTTGCGCTGTATTGAAGCCATCCTGACACTCCTCCTCAATTGTAAAAACATATTTTGGAAGCTACAGTATAGAAATGCACATTTCCTTTATTGTAAATCTGAAAAATACAACATATTTTTAAATGCATATCACAGTCCAACAAACCTGTTATGTATATATGCACCAAGCCAGCCAATCAGGTTACTGTATAAAATATACGGGAAGTTGCTAAGACTTTTTATGACTCCAGTAGTCTAGGTTGAAAAGCATTTGGGATGATCGAGTATCATCAAGAGAACGCCTAGGCATATCTTTATTCTATGCGAAATAGGCATATCTTTATTCAATGCGAAATAGGCATATCTTTATTCTATGCGAAATAGCTAGCAGAAAGAAGAGAATAGCTTCATCCACCTCATCTAAGGAATGGCAGGTAAATAATAAAAACGTATATGTACAAACATTATCGGCTGTTTTGCTTTGGTACAATTTGTTATTAACAAACATGGTATTTATGGTATTACTCTGACAAATATAAATATGAAGAATATTGCAATATTTCTGTTGGAATTCTGGGCAATTTTTTTCCACTTCGACAGCATGCATACTTTCACTTTCGCTATAGGCGTCCAACTCAAGACTGACTGGTGCAGGCAAAATGCACGGTCGATCCCCCGTTTTTTCTATCTGGAGCAGTTGATTTGATAACAATGTGTGTGTGTGTGTGTGTGAGAGAGTTCGTAAATTTGCTATGGCCATCAACTCTGATTACAGAGCGCTCTCGTTTTAGTCTGCCAGAGCGCAGAATAACTGACGAATTTACGAACGCTCAACATGCTTTGAATATGCCGGGAGTCAGTAAACGTCGGCAAGCATTAGCTAGGGTGCTTGACTGCCATTGTGAGGTCAGAACGCTCGGATCAACCCTACTCCTCGGCCAGATCGAAACGCTCTGAGTTTACAAACGGACAATCTGACAACGCTCTGATATTAACGAACGTCCAGAGCGCAGTCTGAACGCACTCTGGCACTCCAGAATGAATTTACGAACACACCCCAAGTAAGACACGAAACCAAATATTATAAAAATACATGCATCATTAAATAGACAAACTGAAGTTGCTACATCAATTGTTAGACTTTTAAATGAATGATATACACATTGATTCTTGATTTTTTTTTACCTATAGATGACTCATGAGCTTGGTTCAACCATTATACTCATCAAAATATAAGCTTGGTTTATTCATTTGTTTGTAAACAATGTAATTGTAAACAAACACTGTATAAACTATGCTTAAACATGGTTAAACAACATGGTTAAACTATCATGTTGATATCATGGATGGTCAGTCTTCGCATCCATAGCTCTGTCCATGAGGTTGAGAGTGGTTACGTTTCTCCAGCCCCATCACTCAGTTGTTTACCAAATCAGTGGCGGGGTGTCCTCTTTGTTATTGTTCGAGCTGCAGATTGTCCCTTTAAAGGATGAATTGAATTTTAGAATACACTGTATGCTCAATTATAAAGCAGATGCATAAGACTTAGACATCGCTCCAACAATGACTAAATTGTAGCTCTGATTAAATCCTATTTACTTTCACCAGACAAGTTGCTCTCCAAGGCTCGGAAGACATTCATAGACAGTGTGACGAAGCCAGTGATCAAGCAGCTCCTGGATGACCTTTTGGAGGACAAGGTGCTGAACGATGAAGAGACAGAATCGGTGACGGAGGAGAACAGCACTAGGGCAGAGCAGGCACGATGCCTTATCGATATGGTGCGGAAGAAAGGGAGCAAAGCCAGTGACAAGATGATTGCCAGAGTTCAGGAGAGAGATCCTGGACTTTATGACAAAATGGGTCTGGCCCCCAGTGAGTGAAACTGATACACCATTCAGTTACGTCTGTCACAGTGCCAAACTTCTCTTAGACTTGATAAGAGTTAGTAAGAACTTAACAGATACTGTAAATGTAATGTAACATGCTGTATTTTCCCTGCAGCACCATCATCGCCCCAGTTATCACAGCAGGAGGAGCAGCCAGTGTCCTCTGTCCTCACCCCCAGCACAAATGACTTTAAGAAGGACATTCTTCAGAGGAAGGGTAGCGAGGTTTGAGCTCTACTTCGTTGTCAAAGGATAGATCAGTGTACATGTATCGGTTTTCTTATCCTATTAGACCAGTAAGCTTTCTTATGAACCCCTTGGGTTACTGGTGTCATAGTTTAGGAAACACAGTTACTCTAAAGTCTTTAAATATATATATACATATATATATATATATATTTTATAATCTAGGTGTGAAAGTATAGTCAAAGTTTCAACTTGTAATTTCACAAACTGCAATAACTGTGTAACAATGTGTACCTACACTGTTATCACACAGTGGTTTTAGCATGACTTGTAAATTGGGACCAATTTCCACACATATTTTGACTGAGTAGAATTGTTGTTAGGCTATATTACTGTTAAATAACCTTTGCACCTGTCATTGCTTTGCTCGATCAGATTTACCCTCCAATGGATAAGTCTGGTCGGAAGCGTCTGGCCCTGCTCATAAACAACGTGGAGTTTGATGATAAGAACATGCTGAGACGAGGGGCAGAGAAGGACGAGGAGAACATGGAGAGGCTTCTCAGGGATCTGGGATATGATGTGGTGAAACACAGAAACCTGTCTGGACAGGTAAACAGAGGGAGGAAACATCTCTCCTGCTTCTAGAAGAGTGTTTACATGTTTCCTTAGTCTATGGTTTTTCTCCTCTGTGACTGACAGTATGCTCTTGCAGGAGATGGACGAGGCTGTGAAAGCGTTCTCTAAACGTGAGGAGCACTTATTGTCGGACAGCGTCTTCGTGGTGATGATGTCTCACGGGGAGCTGGGAGCCATCATGGGTGTCCATTACAAGAAAGGGGACCCTAATCTTGACATCTTCCCCATCAACAACATCTTCACACACCTGAACACAGAGAACTGCAAAGCACTGATTAACAAACCCAAAGTCATCCTCATTCAGGCCTGCAGGGGAGGTGAATCTTTCATAAAAATACACATTTCCTAAATGTATGTAAACCTTTTGTACAGGCAACACCTCCATATTAAAGAGGATTTGCATGTTGTTTCAGGCAAGGATGGGTCTGTTTGGGTCAGTGACGCAGTGCCTGGGTCCAGCCTTGACCTGGGGTTAGAGAGTGACTCATTTAGGAGGGAGCACAAAGAGAAGGACTTCATCTCCCTCCTGTCCTGCACACCAGGTTAGTGTGTCATATTAACACATTCTCAGGCATTATATTGTTTGTAAATCAATGTGAGTAAACCCTCATTACATTCCCTTCGCTTTCAGATACTGTGTCCTACAGAGAGCCAAAGATGGGCACCCTTTTTGTCCAACGCATCATGGAGACATTCAACACCTATGCCTGTGATGATCATATAGAAGAATTGTTCAGGAAGGCAAGTATCTGGAAACAGAACAGATAACATTGTTATTTCCTCATTGCACTGTATAGAATGATTGATCAGCTTTGATTTACTTTGAGCCACAATAACATATTTGTATTTTCTTCCATACAGGTCATGGGACGCTTTGAAGATTTCCCCAGACAGATGCCGACCAAAGACAGAGCCACTCTAACAAAGCACTTCTACCTCTTCCCAGGCCTCTGAGAAGTTATGATGATTGATTAATTGTATTGTAATCACAATGGAGGAATAAGGGAGCAGCATATTTTCTGTTATTTTGTATGAAAGTGTTTGGTAGACACTCCTTTTAAGATCATCACCAGTATGTTTTAAATTTATACTTATAATGAACCTTTTAACATTATTTTATCTACAAATTATTTATAATCTGCAAATGATTATATCCTCCTGTAGAGCTACTGGGTAGCCTATGTTGTCTTGTTCCAGCCCTGCTCTAACACACCTGATTCGGCTAATCAACGCCAAGATGTGTTAAAGGTGTGTTAGATCAGAGCTGGAACAAAAACGTATTGGGTACTAGGTTACCCAGTAACTCTCCAGGAGGAAGATTGGACACTCCTGTTTTAACATTTGGAAGATAAGTAAAATAAGTCTGTGACAAAAGCAATATTTGCCGAAATAAAAATCTCACTGCACTCAAAAACATGTAATACATTTAACAGATGTGATGTGCCTTTGGCTACAAATGAAAATTAACTTAATTTTGCTATCCACTATTGTTATCAGGAATCAAGATGCAGACTGTCAAAGTAACAATGATTATTGTGGCAACGGGCAGGCAAAGGCAGGTCAAGGCAGGCAGAGGTCGAAAATCCAGGGTAAGGCAAAGGTACAGGACGGCAGGCGGACTCAGGGTCAGGGACAGGCAGGGTTCAGTAATCCAGAGGTGTAGCAAAGGTACAGGACGGCAGGCGGACTCAGGGTCAGGGACAGGCAGGGTTCAGTAATCCAGAGGTGGAGCAAAGGTACAGGACGGCAGGCGGACTCAGGGTCAGGGACAGGCAGGGTTCAGTAATCCAGAGGTGGAGCAAAGGTACAGGACGGCAGGCGGACTCAGGGTCAGGGACAGGCAGGGTTCAGTAATCCAGAGGTGGAGCAAAGGTATAGGACGGCAGGCGGACTCAGGGTCAGGGACAGGCAGGGTTCAGTAATCCAGAGGTGGAGCAAAGGTACAGGACGGCAGGCGGACTCCGGGTCAGGGACAGGCAGGGTTCAGTAATCCAGAGGTGGAATAAAGGTACAGGACGGCAGGCGGACTCAGGGTCAGGCAGAGAGGTCAGGCGGGAGGGTACAGGGTCAGGACAGGCAAAGGTCAAAAACCAGGAGGACGAGGAAAGAGGCTGGGAAACGATAGGAGCTGACAGGAAAAATGTTGGTTAGCTTGAACGAACAAGACGAACTTGCAACAAACAGATAGAGAACACAGGTATAAATACACAGGGGATAATAGGGAAGATGGGTGACACCTGGAGGGGGGTGGAGACAAACAAAAACAGATCAGGGTGTGACAATTGTGAGGCAGTGAGCAAGTTTGCCTATTTGTATTTGCATTTATTAAGGATCCACATTAGCAGCTACTCTTCCTGGGGTCCAGCAACATTAAGGCAGTTATATACCAGTTAAAATATTACATTTCGTAACACTTTACCCAATACATTTAGTGTGTTCCCTCAGGCCACTACTACACAATCACATATTTACAATACAACATCCTTGTGTACGTGTGTGTAGAGTGCGTGCCTTATCACGTGTATGTTATTTCGGTAAGGAGAAGTAGAGTTTTTAAAACCACAGATGAGGTCTAATCTAATGACTTATCTCCATCATAAAACGTTTTTTAAATCACTAGCAGGCCTGTTCAAGCAATGTGTTGTCTACACCTGTGTGCTACTTGGTATAATCTACAGTAGATTGGTATTGTAGGGTTACCAGTGGCCAATTTGGCATACAGTGAGGGAAAAAAGCATTTGATCCCCTGCTGATTTTGTACGTTTGCCCACTGACAAAGAAATGATCAGTCTATAATTTTAATAGTAAGTTTATTTGAACAGTGAGAGACAGAATAACAACAAAAAAATCCAGAAAAACACGTCAAAAATTGTATAAATTGATTTGCATTTTAATGAGGGAAATAAGTATTTGACCCCCTCTCAATCAGAAAGATTTCTGGCTCCCAGGTGTCTTTTATACAGGAAACGAGCTGAGATTAGGAGCACACTCTTAAAGGGAGTGCAAACATGGAGGTGGAAACATTATGCTTTGGGGGTGTTTTTCTGCTAAGGGGACAGGACAACTTCACCGCATCAAAGGGACGATGGACGGGGCCATGTACCGTCAAATCTTGGGTGAGAACCTCCTTCCCTCAGCCAGGGCATTGAAAATGGGTCGTGGATTGGTATTCCAGCATGACAATGACCCAAAACACACGGCCAAGGCAACAAAGGAGTGGCTCAAGAAGAAGCACATTAAGGTCCTGGAGTGGCCTAGCCAGTCTCCAGACCTTAATCCCATAGAAAATCTGTAGAGGGAGCTGAAGGTTCGAGTTGCCAAACGTCAGCCTCAACTTTAATGACTTGGAGAAGATCTGCAAAGAGGAGTGGGACAAAATTCCTCCTGAGATGTGTGCCAACCTGGTGGCCAACTGCAAGAAACATCTGACCTCTGTAATTGCCAACAAGGGTTTTGCCACCAAATAAAATAACATTTTACTTGTCACATACACATGGTTAGCAGATGTTAATGCGAGTGTAGCGAAATGCTTGTGCTTCTAGTTCTGACAATGCAGTAATAACCAACGAGTAATCTAACCTAACATTTCCACAACTACGACCTTATACACACAAGTGTTAAGGGATAAAGAATATGTACATAAAGATATGAATGAGTGATGGTACAGAATGGCATAGGCAAGATGCAGTAGATGGTATCGAGTACAGTATATACATATGAGATGAGTAATGTAGGGTATGTACCAAGTACTAAGTCATGTTTTGCAGAGGGGTCAAATACTTATTTCCCTCATTAAAATGCAAATCAATTTATAACATTTTTGACATGCGTTTTTCTGGATTTTTTTGTTGTTATTCTGTCTCTCACTGTTCAAATAAACCTACCATTGAAATTATAGACTGATCATTTATTTGTCAGTGGGCAAATGTACAAAATCAGCAGGGGATCAAATACTTTTTCCCCTCACTGTAACTGATCGGCACCCAGGCTCTGTAATTTTTAAAATTCATTTTAAAAATTTGTATTTTATTAGAAATTCAGTTTAGGTTCAGTTAGTTTTCAAACCTGATTTGCTAGTTTTTATTTAGTTTGAGTTGTAAAAAACTATTTATATTTGATTTTTATATTATTTAGTTTCAGTTTTAGTGTTAGAGACAGAAAGCATGCGTAGGATGCGTTGTATTGTTTTTTTGTGTGTTTTTTTTATGTCACTTCTTGCGACTGGGAGCCAGTGATACATAAAGTGATGGGTCAGGTCGCAGGTTAGGTCAGGGTTTCCCAAGGGGTGCACGTTTTGGTTTTTGCCCTAGCACTACACAGCTGATTCAAATAATCAACTAATCATCAAGCTTTGCCCTAACACTAGTGTAGTGTCTAGTGTCTACATGTGTCACACCCTGATCTGTTTTACATGTCTTTGTGATTGTCTTCACCCCGCCTCCAGATGTTGCCCACCTTCCCCATTATCCCCTGTGTATTTATACCTGTGTTCTCTGTTTGTCTGCCAGTTAGTTTTGTTTCATCAAGCCTACCAGCGTTTCCCCCCCTATTCCTGTCTCTCGATTGTTCCCGGTTTTGACCTTTTCTGCCTGCCCTGAGCCTGCCTACCATCCTGTTGCTGGTATTTTGGCCCATTCCTCCATGCAGATCTCCTCTAGAGCAGTGATATTTTGGGGCTGTTGCTGGGCAACATGGACTTTCAACTCCCTCCAAAGATTTTCTATGGGGTTGAGATCTGGAGACCTTAAAATGCTTCTTACGGAGCCACTCCTTCATTGCCCGGGCGGTGTGTTTGGGATCATTGTCATGCTGAAAGACCCAGCCACGTTTAATCTTCAATGCCCTTGCTGATGGAAGGAGGTTTTCACTCAAAATCTCATGATACATGGCCCCATTCATTCTTTCCTTTACATGGATCAGTCGTCCTGGTCCCTTTGCAGAAAAACAGCCCCAAAGCATGATGTTTCCACCATCATGCTTCACAGTAGGTATGGTGTTCTTTGGATGCAACTCAACATTCTTTGTCCTCCAAACACGACGAGTTGAGTTTTTACCAAAAAGTTATATTTTGGTTTCATCTGACCATATGACATTCTCCCAATCTTCTTCTGGATCATCCAAATGCTCTCTAGCAAACTTCAGATGGGCCTGGACATGTACTGGCTTAAGCAGGGGGACACGTCTGGCACTGCAGGATTTGAGTCCCTGGTGGAGTAGTTTGTTACTGATGGTAGGCTTTGTTACTTTGGTCCCAGCTCTCTGCAGGTCATTCACTAGGTCCCCCCATGTGGTTCTGGGATTTTTGCTCACCGTTCTTGTGATAATTTTGACCCCAATGGGTGAGATCTTGCGTTGAGCCCCAGATCGAGGGAGATTATCAGTGGTCTTGTATGTCTTCCATTTCCTAATAATTGCTCCCACAGTTGTTTGTAGGTGACCAAATACTTATTTTCCACCATAATTTGCAAATAAATTCATAAAAAAATAGTTGAAGTGTACCTATGATGAAAATTACAGGCCTCGCTCATCTTTTTAAGTGGGAGAACTTGCACAATTGGTGGCTGACTAAATACTTTTTTGCCCCACTGTATATGGGCAATGTCAGTTACATACAAGCTTGGTGATTGTGTGACATTTTGAGAGAGAAATCTAGGGACATACTATACCATGAAAACCAACTATGTGCATTTATTGTTTTCTCAGGGCCAACTGTTCAATGTAACATAATACCTCTGTGCCAGTTATCTGACAGATGGCCTCTAGCTTTGGTTTTCTCTGAATACCTGATTTCTAATTCGGACAACTTATACTGTCCTGAAAATAACAAATAGACTGTATATATTTCATTTTTTATTGAGAAATAAGAGGAGCAGATACCTTTCAAGAGATAAGGAATCTTGTATTTCCAGGGTCACTGTGAAATATGTTTGACCCACAGTAAGGGTAATGAAGATATATTGATCACGTACTCCATCCACCCTGTAACGAGCTGTAAAAACTTTTGGAGTTCTGTCAATGAAAATTATGTGCGAAACACCAGTAATTTGTTTACTCCATCCATACTTCACCATGGTGACAGCAGAAGCCAATAACAAGAGCATAATAAACATGTTTATCGAGTCATTAGGTACCAGGTCATTAGTCCACTATCACCTCGTTCCCTAGGAACCAATTAATGCAGCTATTAACCTGTAGAGACCTGAGGGGCTCCTGGAGAATCAAATCAAATCACATTTATTTATATAGCCCTTCTTACATCAGCTGATATCTCAAAGTGCTGTATAGAAACCCAGCCTAAAACCCCAAACAGCAAGCAATGCAGGTGTAGAAGCACTGCCGATCTTGGCTGCATCCCAAATGGCTGCATTCCCTTTATATATTCCCTATTTCCTATAATTGTCCAGAGCCCTCTAGTCAAAAGACTTGCACTATAAAGGCAATAGGGTGCAATTTGGGAGTCACACCTTCTGGCGTCTCCTCTGGGTGGACAAGCCCTGAAAGTTTACTGTAGACCTAAGAAAGCCTAGAGTTACAATAAGGGTCCTCACTTTTACCTGAGCAGGAAAAGCTCTGGGCCTAGGTTTTAGACTATTGGTTGAACTCAGGGTCCTGAGTTATTCTCTGTTTTCCCTAGTTAGATCATCCGTGACCGACTGGCTCAATTCTGTCATATGTAGCAAAATTTGAAATTGTTTTAGTAGAGACTCAGTGCTAGAAAATTGTATGTAATACACTACAGTTGAGGGACAATGGGAAAGTAATTCTTTGTCTACATCCATTCAGCATCATTCACACCCTCTTAAGCCTTAGCCGCCGATAATTCTATAGAGCTCTTCTTTGTCAACATCCATTCAGCAGCATTCACACCCTCTTAAGCCTTAGCCCCAATAATCTCTTTAAGGATTCACATGTGAGGCCATGTACTAAACAACCAAAGATTTTAAAACTAAAGGCTTTATATTATATCTATCAACAGTTTTCGCAGTGACATCATGAACATTCTATTGCCGTCCGACATCCAACTTGTCATTGTCGTTATGAACAAGTATAAACACAAAAACAACAGGTTGCATGATTGTCCAGCAGCCTGGTGGTCCAAAATAGCACAGCTAGTGTATTTTAACACCAATGAACCCAGCCGTTTAAAAATGAATTTAGTGTATGTCAATATAGCAAACCAGGCAACTAAAAGCTAATTTCTAAACAAGGTTTTGGTTAGTTTCTAGCTTGTTAGCTAAGCTATGTTACATTAGCTGGCTAGACAGTTCAAATAATGACCATATCATATAGCTGACTGCGTCTTCACTTTATTTCATTTGTCTTTATTATTACAGAAACATGAACTCACAACAAGATCATTATTTACAAGATGGCTTAAGCTTGTGAGTGTGACTAAATAAAAGCAGGGCATTCTACTAGATAATTTTTTAACTTGGACACTGTCTCGTTGGCTTAACGTTATATCCTAATTTGACTTTGGTGCAGGTGTAACGGGATTCTTCCGTCGAAGGAGAGGAGGACCAAAATGCAGCGTGGTTGAAATTCATGTTTGTTTTTAATAAGAAAACTATGCATGAATAAACTACAAAAACAACAAACGTGTAAACCCGAAACAGTCCCGTGTGGCACAAACACTGACACAGGAGACAATCACCCACAAAACCCAACCCCAAACAGGCTACCTAAATATGGTTCCCAATCAGAGACAATGACTAACACCTGCGTCTGATTGAGAACCATATCAGGCCAAACACAGAAACAGACAAACTAGACACACAACATAGAATGCTCACTCAGATCACACCCTGACCAAACAAAACATAGAAACATACAAAGCAAACTATGGTCAGGGTGTGACAGCAGGTCATGTTCTTCACATTACCGTCACTGGTAAACACATACTACATTCAATAAAACTAAAGTTTATTTGTCACATGCACAGGATTCAGAAGGTGTTGTGAAATGGTTACTTACATAGTGGAGTATTTTGTTTAGACATGTAGCTAGCTAGCTAAACAATGAACCATAATCCCAACACATAACATTACTACCCTGCATGAATCTGCAGGTAGCTAACCAACCAGGTTCAATGTTAGCTAGGTTCCTGGCTTATTCCGCGGCTAAACCACCTAGTCTCGTAATTTAACAATTGTATTCGTATTTACACATGGCATACACGTTTGTTATTAAGGCACATGAAAGTCCACATGTTCCAGAAGGCATTTCTGAAAAAAAGTTTACTTTCAAATTTACTTTCAAATGCCTCTCCTTTGATGTAGTGACACGCGACATAAGCCTATTTTCCTGAAACGAGTCACATATGGTCATGAACAACTACAGTGCCCTAACTATGCAGCCTGGGTACCAGTCTGTTTGTGCAAACATTCCACTCCTTGTCATTCCATACATGACAAGGAGTTGGAATGATAGCACAAACAGATCTGGAACCAGACTACTAGATAACCTCTCGTCAGACTATTGTGGACCAAGGTAACCCCTGAACACAACTCTAATACCTGCCTACTGTGGTTGGAAACAAGACTAAAGACCGGATTCTCCATTGATTGTGTTTTAGTCCAGGACTATACTAATTCTGAGTCCGAGAAACCATCCCTTTGTCAGAGGCTTTAGGCTGGTTTCACTGAAGCATGGCTTTATTGTACATGGTGCACATACATGAGACATATGATAGTGTTGGTTGTATGTCCAGTGCTTATATTTAGCCTAAAAATGAAGTGTTTTACCGTTTTATTTGCAGGACAACCAAAGCTACAAGTACAGCACAAAGAACTGGACATAAACAGTTGCACTCATGAGTTTTACGGAAACATTTCAATAAAAAAACAAGGTCTGCCAAAGCAAAAACCTGATCAAAATGAATTTTATGGATTATGTAAGTACATAAATTGTTTGCTCAGTGGGAAATATACAACTAGTCAGCGACAACTGTGTGGAGTTTGTGACAGCGCTATACAATACATTTATTAAACATAACAATGAGTGTGAATTTTTTTCACAACCCAGCTCGTGGGAAGTGACAAAGAGCTCTTATAGGACCAGGGCACAAATAATAATATAATAACAATCAATAATTCTGCTCTTTATTTAACCATCTTATATATAAAACCTTATTTGTTTGTCGAAAATGGTGACTAACTCACCACAGGTTAATGAGAAGGGTGTGCTTGAAAGGCTGCACATAACTCTGCAATGTTGGGTTGTATTGGAGAGTCTCAGTCTTAAATTATTTCCAAGCACAGTCTGTGCCTGTATTTAGTTTTCATGCTAGTGAGGGCCGAGAATCCACTCTCAGATAGGTACGTGGTTGCAAAGGGCATCAGTGTCTTAACAGTGCGATTTGCCAAGGCAAGAAACTCTGAGCGCAGCCCCATCCAGAAATCTGGCAGTGGCTTATGATTTAATTTTCACAGAACCGCTTGTTGCAATTTCGATGAGGCTCTCTTGTTCAGATATTGGTAAGAGGATGGAGGCAGGGCATGAAAGGGATAACGAATCCAGTTGTTTGTGTCATCTGTTTCGGGAAAGTACCTGCATAATTGCGCACCCAACTCACTCAGGTGCTTCGCAACATCACATTTGACACAGTCCGTAAGCTTGAGTTATTATGCAAGCGGTCAGACAAGCGAAAATTATGGTCAGTAAATAAAAATTTAATCTCATCTCTCAATTAAAAAAAACGTATCAATACTTTGTCCCTTGATAACCAGCGTACTTCTGTATGTTGTTAAAGCGTTACATGGTCACTGCCCATATCATTGCATAATGTAGAAAATACATGAGGGTTCAGGGGCCTTGCTTTAACAAAGTTAACCATTTTCACTGTGGTGTGCAAGATGTCTTTCAAGCTGTCAGGCATTCACCTGGCAGCAAGAACCTCTCAGTGGATACTGCAGTGTACCCTAGGGGGGTCGGGAGCAACTGCTTGCCCATGCTTTACCACTCCACTAAGTCTCCCTGTCATGGCATTTTGCGCCATCAGTACAGATACCAACACATCTTGACCACCAAAGTCCATTTGATGTCACCTAGCTGTCCAGTACTTTAAAAACATCCTCTCATGTTGTCCTGGTTTCCATTAGTTAGCAGAAGAGGATGTCTTCCTTAATTGACCCCCCATAAACGTAACGGACATGTGCCAGGCCCGCCATCTGTTGACTCATCCAGCTATGATGCATAGAATTCACTGGCTTGTATGCGAAGCAGTAATCGTTTCAAAACATCTCCTGCCATGTCACTGATGCGTTGTTAAACAGTGTTGTTTGATGAAGCATTGTCTGTATAGTTTTTTTGGGCCTTTTCCCCCAGTATTGTCCCAGCCATATGCGCGTCAGCTGGAACAATTAAGACCTCCACCATAATATGGGGCTTGCCTGTCCTAGCCACTCGGTAGCTCACCATATAAGACTCTTCTAGCCCCTTCTTATTCATTGTATCTGTTGCTTTAATACCTGTCTTACTACTCAAAAGTTGTCTTTATTCACGCTTAAAAAACTCCTGTGGCTTATTTTTTAAATTGTCATGTTTCGTTTCTAAATGTCTCCGCAAGAGTGAAGGTTTCCCGCGAGAGGGTAACTGTCAATGTGATTGGACGTTGTAGTGGAAATTTCCTGTATTACCAAATCATGAGAGCAAACCACACACAAGTCAGAGTTATCATAAAGTCCATCTGCTTTAATTATATGAGCTCCATCACAACCCTGTGACTCTCAGATCAATTCAGTGTCTATAAATGAATTCTCTGAGAGTGCTTACACATTGCAACTCATTGCAAAGAGATCCTTTATAGCAAAGACACACATAGCCAGACAGCATTGGCTATAAATTATCGTTCAGCTTTGTCTCCTAAACTATGTTCTTATCTCGCTCTTGGTACCACTCAGGACCGTACACCATTACCTCACCCAATGGCATATATCAAATACACCCCCTCCTGGACAAGATCACAGAGAGGAGAGTGACTCTCTAGGTCAAGATAAGGGAAACCTCAGAGGGAACATAGAATGGTTCCAGACACTGCCATCCTCCTCTCCCCGATGGGAAAAGTAGGGAGTGACTGGCACACAGACATTGTGAAGCCAAGAGATAATTGGTTCCCCCTCAATCATCCCTTCACATGGTTTAAAATATATGTTTACATATGAAGACAAGCTTGACCTCTCCCCTTTCTGTGGCCCAAGTAACTGAACCCTGACAGAGAACAGATAACTGCAAACGGCCAACACTATAGTACAACAAAATACATTCTAAATTACAAGTGTCTCACAAGCATATTATGAAAATAAAACATCTTATCTATGTTACCCAACTTATTCTGATTCTGCTACGACAAAGTTTTTTTTTGACTAGGCTACCTGTGTTTGACATTTTGTTGTTATTTCGCTGAACACTAGATGGTTGAATTTTATTTTTGGCAGTGAAACGAGGCTACTCGGGTGAGAAAAAACCCTCACCCAAATGTATAGCCCCATTGGAAAATATAAATGGACTGTTAGAAAATGTGTGGAAACCCTGCTCTATGCCAAACCTTCAGTTGTTTAATTGTTTCAACTGCAGATTTGAGCTTTAATGTGTATTCTTCTGATGTGCTGTACCAGCCAACCAAACTACGTTCGTTATTTAAGAATGTCAGTTTGACCATGTGAAACAGTATCTGAGTTATTAACGTTCAAGCAGGCAGAAATTCTGGCCAGTATGACGTAGCATATTTATAAAGCTGTTCTCACTACACTGGTAGTTAACAGGAATACGACTTTTAGATTGTGAAAACGTCTATCATACAAGTCAGATTTGAATACTGGCCGATGTCATAATGGTTGTCTTCTCTCGAATGAGCCATTGGTCATATTTTTGCAACATTCCAGTCTAGCTTTAAATTACGTTTAGCTTATAAAGGCTTCATAAAGCCTTCATAAGCACTACATAAATGTGTTAGTATCTTCAACCGTATGTCATGCTTTATAAAGGGTTCATAAATGTGTCATAACTGTGTGTCAAAATCATCATTGTCAAATGTGACATAAACAACTATGTTGGATATAATATAACCATGTGCTTTGTAAAGGGTCACATGTTGGGTCGAAGGATTGGAATACGCTCTAAAGTAAAGTCATGTTAGTCACATTACATCAATTTGACCTTCATTAGTTAGGGTTAGGTTTAAAATCTAATTTTCAGAAGATCAATTGTGGAAATGGGTAGGGTTTAGCCATAGTTATGACTTTCTGACTGTTAAGTCACGATGGCAAATACTTCACTCAGTAAGGTCACAATTCTATGGTCACTCCCATTAAGGCCAACTTTGAATGGTAGCTATCCCAGGCTTATATGTGCTGTGTGTGCAATAGCCTGGGGATGACGTTACACCAAGAAACACTTACCTCGATGAAAGCCCCAAACCTACCGAAATTGCAAGTGGCTTTCTTCTGGAAGCAGTACACAAACATGCACACAACAAAAACAACAAAAACCTCTCACACCGCACAGTAACCTATGGATCATGAGAGAACCTTCATAAATCAGTAGAATGTTAAGAACCTATTTATTGACACTTTATGTAGTGTCCTATAATACTTGGTTGGAAGTGAGGCACCTTCAGTAATTCATAACACATCCATAAAGTCTCTATATCGCATGGCGCTGCACTTACTTTAAAGTCAGGCCCCTTCAGTCATTTATAACACGTACATAAATGCATTGTATCATATGACTTACTATAAAGTCAGACACCTTTGGTGATGTCAACACAAATGTATTAACCCTAAGAAATGATCCACAACTACTAAAACAAAAAAATTACATTTTTAAATGTATCCTTTATTTAACTAGGCAAATCAGTTAACTTAAGAACAAATTCTTATTTACAAACCCGGATGACGCTGGGCCAATTGTGTCCCACCCTATGGGACTCCCAATCATGGCTGGTTGTGATACAGCCTGGATTCAAACCAGAGTGTGTGTAGTGACGCCTCTAGCACTGAGATGCAGTGCCTTAGGCCGCTGTGCCACTCGGGAGCCCTAAATAAGGTACTCCTCGCATGTGTCAGAGATCTCTATTTCTGTTTAAAACATACATTTCCTTTTATTTGTATATTTCTAAAACAATACAAGTACATACAATTTCAAAAAGTCCAGCAATGAATTAAACATTACACAGGACTAGGCTGGACACATGACATTTTTATCATCGTTTTTTTCCGGATAAAATCCAGTTCATTGCATTTGCTGTGGTGCTCAGTTTCATAATATGACCATATTTCCCAGCTATTTGCTGTCATTTTAAAGTAATCACGAGAAAACTGGCCTTATTTTAGGGCATTTTTCACCCTGCCAGCTCCTATTTGTTCTATTGAGCACTGTTGCACCAACTCGCCTTCCGAACATTCTATTCCTAGCTTCCCAGCTTGTTCAACGTCACAATGCCTGATTCGCTATTGTTGGCAATGAGACCTGCTCACGTTGTTTATAGTTAAAATGTAAACAACAAAATAAAAATGCAATTTCATTCATTAGCTATGAGCTTGCGCTAGTGTTCCAGCTTAGCCAACATTCTTAAGACGTTTTTCAGCCTTGGGTGAATTTTGACTCATTCTATTGTCCTGCCTAACAGGACTGAGAATAGTGTAGCTTGTCCCTGAGCTGGTGGATGAATGGTTCTTGCCTCTCTGCCTGCTGGAGGTACTGCATGTTGGTTCCAACCTTAAAATTAACAACAAATAAAGTTAGCAGGTCTGTTAGGAAATGCCTTTAACACACCATCTTGACAAGGGCATTTTTGTGCTAAACGATAAACTCTAAATGGGGAGATGTGTCACGCTCTGACCTTTATTTCCTTTGTTTTGTCTTTATTTAGTATGGTCAGGGCGTGAGTTGGGGTGGGCAGTCTATGTGTGTTTTTCTATGTTGGGGTTTTGAGTTCAGCCCAGTATGTTTCTCAATCAGAGGCAGGTGTCGTTAGTTGTCTCTGATTGAGAATCATACTTAGGTAGCCTGGGTTTCACTTTTGAGTTGTGGGTGTTTGTTTCTGTGTGAGTGTTTGTTGCCACACGGTACTGTTTCGGTTTCATTCGTTTCACGTTTATTGTTTTGTAGTGTTCAGTTTATGTCTTTAAATAAACATTATGGACACTTACCACGCTGCGCATTGGTCCTCCGATCGTTCTCGCTACTCCTCCTCAGAAGAGGAGGAGGAATGCCGTTACAAGATGAAAGAGGAATATAATAATACGAATCTAAGGGAGTTTTCCCCTTAGATTCATATTATTATATTCCTCTTTCATTTACAAATCTCATGATGTGACTATGAGACGTGTATTTAGCTACTTTAGCTAGCTAGCAAAATGTCAGCTAGCTAGCAATTGCTGTAAAGTCACCAGAATTATTTGAAATAATGACTGAGGTGGCTACAGTATGTAATGTAACTCAACACTTTACTACAAACTAATTTAAACTACAATAAATAAAGGTGAACTAACTTGTTTTTTGCTTTCAGGTTGGCACCACAATTGGGTATTTGATTTGCGAACTCACCACATGATCAGCGTCTCATCAGCAACACTAAAAAGTACTTCCAGTTAACGGAATTTCTGAAATGTTCTAAATAAAAGTCCACCACGTAATAGTATAAAAGTGTCAACAACCTGTATTTATTAATGATATATGAAAAATAATTCATGATGATTCATATTTGTTCATATTAAAGTGACATTTGCATTAAATGTGGGTTTTAAAACATGTTCCAAGGTCATATAAATATCCCCAATGTGAATCACTGTACAGTATATGGAATACATTTTGGCTTTTAGAGCAAAAATTGTTCTGGGTGCCGGAGTAAAAGTATTGTCGGGTGTACTCAACAGGGTCTGTAGAATGTATTTCTGTCATCATTTAATGGAGTTCTGAATAATACGAAGTGTTGGCCTTTTACTCTTCCCATTCCATTGGTGGCCACAATGTGAATCACTCTATATGGAATACATAATCATTAGATGTGCAATTACTGCACTACAGAAAACCCTCTAACCAAACAACAGTGGGCAACTACAAAGGGCAATTATACAAAAAAATTGAAGTTTCCAAGATTTTTCACATCATCACATGATGTGGCTTAAGCATTGTTGTGAACTCAGAAAATCAAATGTTGCTGTTTTTCTATTTTAAAAGTTTGGAAGAAACTGGTGGAAACCGGAAAAATATGGGGGAATCCGAAACCTGGAAAAACTAAACTGAGAATATGGAATTTGGGGAGAAAAAAACGAAGTAGACATGAAATTGAAACTGATTTAAAAGGACTCACAAACGTTTTTTTCTGTGCATGACTGCACTTTAGAGTTTTTTCCTGCAGCCCAGCATTTTGTGGAAAGTTGAGGTCAGGTCCAATATTGACTATGCACCCAAGAGGGAAAGAAGTTGGGCCATCCTATAAATGTTTTAGAGAAATTGAATATATCAAATTTAGCAGACTCTTTTATCCAAAGTGACTTAGTAATGTGTGAAGACATTTTTAAGTATGGGTGGCACCGGGAATCAATCCCACTATACTGGCATTACAAAACTCTACCAAGATGCATGAGGTTTATAAATGCTTTGTGAAACTTCATTCCAAAATGATTTATAAGGCCTTTATTAAGCGTTGCTTATGATAAACTTTATAAAGCACAAGTTTGTCAAATTTGACATCGGTGATTATGTCACACAGTTATGCCAAATTTATGAAACCTTTATAAAGCATAACATACGGTTCTAGATTATTTGTAACACATTTAAGTATTGTTTATGAAGGCTTTATGAAGCCTTTATAAGCTGCATGTCATTTAAAGCTGGACCGATACTCCTACCTCAAGAAATGCCAGGTCGCAATTGTAAATTAGAACTTGTTCTCAACTTGCCTACCTGGTTAAATAAAGGTAAAATAAAATTTAAAAACAGACAGACAGTCGAGCACATTTCTTATATTTTTCTGCCTCTTCAGTCCAGGGTCCACTGTATTGTGCCATTGCGAATGTCAGACTCCACTAGGTGAGGCACATCGATCTGCAGGTTGAACATGATTCGATTGTAGACTCCTAATAGTGCAGTTGGATAAGGCAATTTTACAGCTAACTAGCTGCTTCACATACTGATATTGTCTTTGGTATTATTGTGCGTAGCTATGTTTGCTAGCCAGCCAGCCCATAGAGAAAGCATTACAATGTGGATTTTGTCATCAACTTGAGCTGCAACAGATTTCCACAACAATTTTCATATGTTGCTACCATCCCTATTAAAAAGGCAAAATGAAACATTGGTTCACAAAAAAATATTGTTGTCACATACTAGTGTTATTTAAATGATAAGAATGAGCGTTTTGGGTGGATTTTTCATTTAAAAAAGGCATTTGAACACCCTGGAGGGCATGTGATACAAAATGGTATCTGTTTTTCTCTATATGGTTTCCTTGACTCTGAAAATATCTAATTATCCACAGATGTCCCCAGGTATTGGTAATCCTTTGCATATCACACCATGGCAGGCTTCTTCTTTTTTTATCTCACAAGTATAAGAAGCAAGTGAGGAGCTGAGTTTAAGGAGGTCATCATGGATTAGAAATGAGCTGTCTTCATTTTGGATTTAGAATACATGTAATCAATGTATTATTTTGCAATTTAATGTAAAGTTACATGAGTGCAGGATACAAAGAATAATATTGTTTGAATTATGTTATCAGGAGAATGAAAAGCTGTCTATATTGGTGAGTATACTGTATATGTGGGGAAATCTATTACTGAATCAACAAGTCAAGGAAGTATCCATTTAGGTTGTCTGTTCTTTGTGATTTCATCAATTTAAGTTATATGAAAGCTATAGTAGGAGGATTTGCTCCTCTTCTTCAAACATTGACAGCACATATTTAACAACTCCCAGGACCATGGAAAACTCTACTCACTTTAAGGTCTTCAGGCTTGCTGCATACGGTGATATCGGACAATTGAAGTATTTTCACTTTGCTGTAGTAACTGTATTATATGTTGTCATCATTCTTGCCAATGCTTTACTTATTGGAGTTATCTGCATTGAAAGAAGCCTTCATGAACCCATGTATCTGTTTCTATGTGCTTTGTTTGTTAATCAGTTGTATGGGAGCACTGGTTTGTTTCCTGCTCTCATGTTTTACTTGCTGTCTGACACACATGATATTTCCCTTCTTTATTGTTATCTCCAGATTTATGTGTTGTACACATACGGTTTAACGGAATTTAGTAATTTATCAGTTATGTCCTATGACAGGTACATCTCTATTTGTTATCCTCTACAGTATAACAATATTATGACACCTAAAACCATTTGTGGCTTAATTCTACTGCCCTGGGTGTATTCTTTTTTCCTAATCGCCATCGTTATCTCCCTGAGTTTGCGACTGCAATTTTGTGGTAACGTTCTAGACAGACTGTATTGTGACAACTACTCAGTCGTCAAGCTTGCCTGTTCAAATACTATGCTGAATAACATATGGGGTCTTGTTGTCACTGTGCTTTCTATTTCTTGTACTATATTTCCTACCATATACTCATATGTAAGAATTCTACAAATATGTTTAAAGTCTTCTAAAGAGACGAAACAGAAAGCATTTAACACCTGTACACCACATATATCCTCTTTGCTGAACTTCTCCTTTGGCTGGTTATTTGTAATTATACAAGGCAGATATGAAACTGCAGACCTTCCACCTATACTTCGCACTATTTTATTTGTTTATTTTCTGATATGTCCACCAATTTTCAACCCTTTAATGTATGGTGTTAGGATGGTTAAAATCAGGCATGCTTGTAACAAGGTACTAGGCCTTAACCCTGAAACATAACCTGATAGTTCCTTTGTGTAATTTAGAATGATGTGTTTTCTTACTTATAGTTGCTATAATTGACTGCAAAAATCGCATCAAGTTTATCATGTATTGTAACTGAGAATGTTTTGTGTCATATTAGCTAGTTAGTTGCATAATTACAGAGCATCAAGGAGAGCTGCCCTCCCTACCTTCAGACTATGCTCAAACAGATACTGAGTGGGATCTTTGGGAAGACCCTACACCCCAAACCATTCTGCCAGATCTGGACTCTTGGCCCACCTAACTCAGGACAGCTATGTAACTGCCCATCTTCCTAAAACATATGTCTTCTTGAATTTTTAAATTTTTTGTTGCAGTTTTCAAGTCAATTTCCTGCAGTTCTACACGTTTTGCCATGAGGCAGAAATAAAGGGAATCTCTCACGAAGGTTGTATATTGCAGGTTTTTTCTGCAATGTATATGTAATGAATGCTTACTTATTCTGTCTGTGATGGCTTATGATTTTTATTTTATTCCCATAACCATTTTCTCTCACTTAGCAAATGTTAAACTCTCCTGTGTTGAAAGTGCACTGAGCAACCTGCATGGTATATGTATCATAGCAAGTCTAGTGGTTTCACCTTTTGTGTTAGTTGTGCTTTCATATGTCAAAATATTACTTATTTGCTTGAAAGCCTCAAAGGAGTCACGAAAGTAGGCTTTTAATACATGTGCTCCCCACTTGATCACTTTCATAAACTTCTCTACAGCCATCCTTTTTCCTGTTGTTTACAGTAACCAGAAATATCTGTTCAGTTTATTCTGTTCCATAGCCATGGGGGAAAGATATTCTATGCCCGCACTACAGAAGGCTATATTGGTCCGCGAATGCAGGACTAGTAAAGGCCTAGTGTGCTACTTTTGTGCGAAAAAAAAGTCATCCAAAAATATTAATATTTGTTATTCATTCAGATTTTTCAGGGGGTGCTGCATCACCCTCAGCACCCCTACTTCCTGTGGCTATGTTCTGTTCCCACCACTGTTGTAGGGATTTTAGGACCAAGGAGATCAGAAATCTGAACCTAAACGGGTACCAATTATGACTTTAGATGGTACAGCAGCAGGTCCAGGGTTACTGGTTTGAATCCCAGGACTGACAAGAATATCTGTCAAGATGTGAGCTGCCAGAACTGAATGCTTATACTGTATTTGTTTTTTATCATCAACATAATTGTTTGTATTGCATCTTATTTCTGTAAATGTATTTTACTGTCATAGTACTGTAAAGCACTGTAGTAAAGTCAAGTCAGGGTTGCTGCTGTGGCTCTGACTGTCACGTTCTGACCTTTATTTCCTTTGTTTTTGTATTGATTTAGTATGGTCAGGGCGTGAGTTGGGTGGGCAGTCTATGTTTGTTTTTCTATGATTTGGGTATTTCTATGTTTCGGCCTAGTATGGTTCTCAATCAGAGGCAGGTGTCATTAGTTGTCTCTGATTGAGAATCATACTTAGGTAGCCTGGGTTGCACTGTTTGTTTGTGGGTGATTGTCTATGTTGATGGCTTGTTTCAGCGCAGCTCGCATTAGCGTCACAGTTGTTATTTTGTTTACTGTTTTTGTATAGTGTTTCAGTGTTCAGTTCTTTCTTTAATTAAACATTCAACATGAACACATATCATGCCGCATTTTGGTCGTCCGATCCTTCTCGCCTCTCCTCTTCAGATGAAGAGGAGGACGACCGTGACACTGACCCTACGTTCTTCTAGAATGTCACTGGATATGTACTGTATGTGTGTTTCAGGGGGGTTGGGGAAAGGGCAAAATGATGTAAGGTTCCAATAAGTTCTGTTTCCACAAATGGGCAGTAAAGTATTCCTCTAGTAGTGAAAGATCTATAGACTTAGATCATCAGTATATCTGTCCCATTATGGCATCTGCGAGAGCACTGGAAGCACCATTGAGGCAATCTCCATTTTAAAGTAGTCCATTTTCTTCTACTACTTCTACGAGTTGTCAAACAAACTGGAAGGGTGCATACTGCCACCTGGACAGTGTTTTTTTAACAGGTATAAAGCCAAGGTTGGCTATTAACTGCCACCTGCAGTTATGGAAAGTTTGCTCATAAGTATAATTCACTGGCTGATCCACCAGTTACTACTTCAAAATGGTGAAAGTCCTCAATGCTGCAGCCCATGCTAAAACTGGCTTTTGGGCACTACAGTCCTCTATCTACCTCTATGGTTACATACTTTTTGGGCCGGTCGCTGAGCTAAAGATGGATCAGCCCATCCGGCATTTGCCCTAACTACCTGGCCTGTCTGTTTCTGCTTAATTCTTAAATATATGTTCACACTGTCATTTAAGCACAGGTGTTGTTTAATACCACTATCCAATGATAATGTCCCTGAGAGGAAAAGCTTGTGAGTTGTGTTAGTTTTAACATAAAGAACCGCTTACAGCATAACATTCTAAGTGAGTGGTTCCCGCACAAGGTGTCGGCACTACCCCCCCCCCCAAAAAAAACTGGGTAGTGCATCAGTAGTTCCTCTTGTTATGTTAGTCATTGCATACCTTAGAGAGCTATTTACAACTTTTCAGAAATGTACAGATCAACTAGCCAGCCATGTCAGCTAATGTATTTGTATTTATCTTTTGTCCATAGATATTGTCGTAATTGTTTAGTCACTCAAATATCACATGAATACACATAAGACATGGCAAAATGTATAGAATTGCAAGAACATTTGCTTTAAAATTGCAACATTTTCTTTGTACCCGATGACAAAATGTGTAGAATTGCAGGAAATAATCATTCAACTTGCAAAATTCTCTCCGCCAACAAGAGAGGTGTGAACAGTTTGTGTCATAAACAGTGCTTGTGCCCATAGAAATAGATCTATGTTAAAATTAGTACTTAAAATCAGTCATAGGCCTAAGATAACAATTTACCAAATGTCTTCTTAAGTCCAATATAAGAAAAGTATATGTACAGTGTATAGAGTAGACCTATGAACAGCTATTTTCACTTAAATGTCCAATGTAGCCATTTTTGTCTCAATATCAACATTTATGGGTAACAACTTAAATACCTTACTGTGGTTATTTTTTACCTCTTTAATTGAAACCAAACAAATATGGCTTCTTAGCAAGGACACAATTTAAGCCGCCTCCATTTTAGAGAATTTGGCAGTACTTTAAACAGGCCTCACAACCGCAGACCATTTATACGGCGTTGTGTGGGTGAGTGGTTTGCTGATGTCAACGTTGTGAACAGTGCCCCATGGTGCAGGTGTGGTTATGGTATGGGCAGGCATAAGCTACGGACAACGAACGCAATTGTATTTTATCAATTGCAATTTGAATGCACAGAGATACTTTGTTGTGCCACTCATCTGCTGCTATTACATGTTTCAGCATGATAATGCATGGCCCCATGTCGCAAGGATCTGTACACAATTCCTGGAAGCTGAAAATGTCCCAGTTCTTCCATGGCCTACATACTCAGCAGACATGTCACCCATTGAGCATGTTTGGGATGCTCTGGATTTACATGTACGACAGCGTGTTCCAGTTCCTGCCAATATCCAGCAACTTCGCACAGCCATTGAAGAGGAATGCGACAACATTCCACAGCCCACAATCAACAGCCTGATCAACACGATGTGGAGGAGATGTATCGTGCAGCATGAAGCAAATGGAGGTCACACCAGATACTGACTGGTTTTATGATCTGCGCCCCTAACTTTTTTTTTTACGGTATCTGTGATCAACAGTCCATCTCATTCCCAATTATGTGATATCCATATGTTAGTTCAGAGTTGGGAGGGCCAAGAGACCAAAGGTGTCAGAACGGAGTGCTTGAGTTGGGGTGTATGTAAGGTTTGATCATAGCCTGAAGGTAGGGAGGGGCAGTTCCTCTGGCTGCTCCGTCGGCAACTACCTTGTTTGATATTGGATCTTGAAATCATGAAACGACAATAGTCTTATGACTATAGATTACAATACCTTAAGTGTAAAAAATTTAATAAGACATTCAAATATAGTATAAAGTAATTCCGAAAACTAGGCTACTATGCACAGGTTTGGAGAAGATTGCTGCTGAACTGATCGGGACGAAGGAGGACAATGGCCATGGTGTTAAGAGATTTCAGCATGTGCGAATATACGTCTTTCCAAAACTCATTACATGGACTGGTGTAGTTCACAGAATTTTCAACCTCATGAGATCTGTTTTTATCATGACTTGTCAATACTTGGCTTTTACTTGTTATGATTCAAGATAATTGGATAGCCATTTGATCCAGTGCAAGCTATTTCGCACCAGGTCCTGCTATCAAAATCCTCCTCTCTCCCTCTCGCTCTTGCTCAAATGCTAAAGAATGAATTGTATTAGTAAATGTTCTACTGCTACTGTAGACCTGTAGTCCAATCACTGCAAAAATACATATAATTTACTAATCATACATATCAATAACCATTGTTTTATATAGCTTAATAACAAGATAGATATTAGTCTCCACTACGACATACAGGTGTCAAGTGTATTAGAAATGCAGCTGCTATGCTACACCTAAACTATAGCCTACTGTAGCCTATCAAAGCTAATTTAACACATAGGTTTATAGTATTAGATGTAGATGAAATTGAGAATAGTGCAGCCTGGTCTCATAAACTAGATGTAAATGTAAATTCAGTCAACAAATTTGTATAATAATTTATGTTAGGTATGGTTACATAAGACAAAAGGTTACTTAGGGCAAACATTTAAGGAGGGTGGGTAGTTGGTTGGTTGGTTGGTTGGTTGCTTTGAAATGTTACAAGTTGTAAATAGTAACATATCATACTAAATGGAGGGAGACCGATTTACATTAACTATGTTACGTCTACCCCTGATTCCAGATTGAATAGTGAGGTAGCCTACGGAATGGAGTGCAATGGAACATGAAAGAGAATGATTTTAAAACAAACAAATAACACGCACATTTTTGGGGATCTATATATAATCAAATAAGAGCACTTATTAAGGTTTCTAGCAGACCTAAGGTTTCCAATCACTGTTCAAAATGAGATCAAACAAGTGAAGTCTTAACCAAATGAACAACAGAGACAAAATGCAATATCAAAGTTTATTAAAATAGTTTGGGGAATGGCCTTCTCTCCGAGGGAAGATTTGACGGCAAGTCACATATGTCACATTAATGGAAGGTGTGAAAAACATTCATTTGTGTTTCCCTGGCTGAGTTGACTAGCTGATATGAGCTGATGGCCCATCAGTTGAACTACAAATGTAGGATCTTAATTTGAGCCAGTTTGCCGCAACAGGAAATGTGAATAATTATGTGGATTTTAATTAATGGACATTTTGTAAGGGTTGATACAATTTCTGTAAGAGGAGATCAAGTCTGAAATTTCTAAGTGGAAATTAAAAACTTCAGAAATCTTTTTAAACTTCAAATACATTACAAATTCGACATTTCCTGCATTACAGGAAAGTTCTCCTGCAACAGGGTGATCAAATGAAGATCCTACATCTGTAGGAAGTTTGCTAGCGACAGATTTTTTGTCTTTCGGTCATTGAAGGCTGCCGGTGTGGGCATGAGGTATGGGTGAGATGGCGGACAGAAAAAAATGAGAAAAGTGGAACTTGTTTTGAGTAAATATGAAATGGTGGATCACACATAACTTTTGGAGGAGCTACAGAAGGAAATTGAACATGATGACAGTGAGGATGAATTAACTGTGGTGGCATGTGCGATGAAGACCACCGAGTTTGAACCTCATCCTGATGATGACAAAGACGATTCTGACCCAGTGGGAGTGATATTTTTGGAGAGAATTTATCCTTGCCTTTTGGCAGATCCATATGTGGATTGAGATGCAACAGATTTCCACAGCAATTTCCATATGTTGCTACCATCCCTATTAAAAAGCCAAAATGAAACATTGGTTCAAGATGGCGTAGCAGTCAGACGTCTTTGTCCTGTCGTGTCCCTTCTATATATCGTTATTTTACATATTTTTCTTTGCATATCTTTAAAAATATTTTGCTAAACCTCAACATCTAAATACTCTCCTGCAACCCGCCTCACCCAATGTAGCGTGGATCTGCTTTTTTTTCCTAAAGTATCTATATTTACTTTGGATCTGGAATCCCTCAACTGAAGCTAGCCAGCTAACTACCAGCTATCAGTCAGCAAACCATTGCCAGCGGTCATCAGCTAACCTTCAGCTCGAATAGCTCTCGCCAGTTCAAACAACGTGACTCTAACCAGAACATAACGGACCTATTATTTTTATCCACGGATCCCCACCGCAAACTGAAAATTTTCATCTGGATCTTCACAACTAGCTAACCGCAACCCCGGATGACTACTCCTGGCTAGCATTTCCATCCACTTAGCTTGAAGCTAGCCCGGCCAGAGCTCCTGTGCTACCACCGAAGCATACTCCTGGGCTACAATATCCGGACCCCTTCTACAGCCGGTACGGGGCATGGAACCCCGCAGATCCCATACGACTGGAATACCGACATAATCTGCCCGGGGACTCCAACAGGCCCCTCAGACGCGACGCCCGCTGAAGGCCCATTATGCTAACCAGCTAGGCCTGCTAGCTACCTAGAGCTACTTGGAACCCTACTAATTCCACGACCGGTCTATCGACGTCACGAAGAGGCCTTCTCCGTTGTGCATGAAGAGGCAAAAACAGACTTAACCCCATCGCGACGTCCCCCAAAGGCTAACTTTCTAGCCCTTGCTATCTGCTTGCGTGCTAACCCGGCCTGCTAACTGCTAGCCTGCCCCGGTCTACTAACTGCTAGCTTGTTTAGCCCCGGTCTGCTATCTGCTAGCTTGTTTAGCCCCGGCCTACTAACTGTTAGCTTGTTAGCACAGGCCTGCTAACTGTCTGAATCGCCGTGTCCCCAGCCAGCCCAACCACTCACTGGACCCATATTTATTTTCAGTCTCTTTTCGATTTTTTATTTGATTATACCTTCCGATAACTTGCCTCACCCAATGTGATACGGAATCGCTATTCATTTTAATTTTAGAATACATTCAAGAACCTCCAGAAGCTAACCAGCTAATTAGCTACAAGCTGTTTAGTCATTGTTCGCCACTGCTAGCGGCTTTTACCTTCTGCACAGCCAGCCCTGTTTTTAGCCTGGATAATACTCGCCAGTCTACCAGTATCGAACTGTCTCTCCACAACAATGCCGGATTCCTGCCGTAATCCCTGGACCACTACTTCTGATCTTCACAGCTAGCTTGCACCCAGTACTGAAGCTATCCCTGAGGCCCACCTCCCGGCCTACTCAGCTGTTCATCCGAACCCCACTCAAACACGGCTAGAGCCCAATACTCCACCGGATCCTTGCTGTAAACTCTGGATCTTGGCTAATGCCACTGCCACGAAGCTAGCACCAGTTAGCCGTGAGCCAGGCACATCTTCCTGCTAGCAAACTAAATTCTACAATAGCTCTTTTTCCATCTGGCTTGGATTCTCTGTCGACACGGCTGTTTCAGTATGATATGTAGGATAAAGGAAGACAGACACCAATGTAAAGTTCAATAGCCTTGTTTGTGCATTGTACAAATCCCTACACATGTCCGGGGAACAGTCTGGGCTAGTCGAATACCTATCAACTAGACTCCGTAACAACGGCCCCCCGCCGCATCACCATGACTGGTCTGCCGACGAATACATCATCCACTGTGCCTTCAACCGGCCTCCGTCTGAGCAGACCCCCCCCTACCACCCCCGGGCTACTAACTTTAAAAGCCGTGTGCTAGCGTAGTGGTGGCTTCCCTGTTCCATCTACTGCTGCCCCCTGGACACTATGATCACATAGCTGATGCCTGCTGGACTGTCCATTAATCACGGTACTCCATTCTGTTTATTTATGTTTTATCTGTCGGCCCCAGCCGCGAACTCAGGCTCTGTGTGTAGTTAATCCGACCCTCTCTGCCTAGTCATCGCCATTTTATCTGCTGTTGTTGTGTTAACTGACTAGCTGTTGTTGTCTCACCTGTTGTTTTAGCAAGCTCTCCCAATCAAGACCTGCGATTACTTTATGCCTTGCTGTATGTCTCTCTCAAATATCAATATGCCTTGTATACTGTTGTTAAGGTTAGTTATCATTGTTTTAGTTTACAATGGAGCCCCTAGTTCCACTCCTCACACCTCTGATACCTCCTTTGTCCCACCTCCCACACATGTGGTGACCTCACCCATTATAAACAGCATGTCCAGAGATACAACCTCTCTTATCATCACCCAGTGCCTGGGCTTACCTCCGCTGTACCCGCACCCCACCATACCCCTGTCTGCACATTATGCCCAGAATATATTCTACCACGCCCATAAATCTGCTCCTTTATTCCTTGTCCCCAACGCTCTAGGCGACCAGTTTTGATATCCTTTAGCCGCACCCTCATCCTACTCCTCCTTTGTTCCTCGGGTGATGTGGAGGTAAACCCAGGCCCTGCATGTCCCTAGGCACCCTCATTTGTTGACACCCTCATTTGTTGACTTTGTTTTACTCACTGCTTTAGCACACTCTGCCTACCCTGATGTCCTTGCCGTGTCTGAATCCTGGCTTAGGAAGGCCACCAAAAATTCTGAGATTTCCATACCTAACTATAACACTTTCCGTCAAGATAGAACTGCCAAAGGGGGAGGAGTTGCAATCTACTGCAGAGATAGCCTGCAAAGTTCTGCCATACTTTCCAGGTCTATGCCCAAACAGTTCGAACTTCTAATATATTTTTTTTATCTCTCCAGAAATAAGTCTCTCACCATTGCCGCCTGCTACCGACCCCCCTCAGCTCCCAGCTGTGCCCTGGACACCATCTGTGAATTGATCGCCCCCCATCTAGCCTCAGAGTTTGTTCTGTTAGGTGACCTAAACTGGGATATGCACCCCGGCAGTCCTACAATCTAAGCTAGATGCCCTCAATCTCACACAAATCATCAAGGAACCCACCAGGTACAACCCTAAATCCATAAACATGGGCACCCTAATTGACATTGTCCTGACCAACTTGCCCTCCAAATACACCTCTGCTATCTTCAATCAGGATCTCAGTGATCACTGCCTCATTGCCTGTATCCGATACGGGTCCGCGGTCAAACCACCCCTCATCACTTCCAAACGCTCCCTAAAACACTTCTGCGAGCAGGCCTTTCTAATTGACCTGGCCCGGGTATCCTGAAAGGATATTGACCTCATCCCGTCAGTTTAGGGTGCCTGGTCATTCTTTAAAAGTAACTTCCTCACCATCTTAGATAAGCATGCTCCGTTCAAAAAATGCAGAACTAAGAATAGATATAGCCCTTGGTTCACCCCAGACCTGACTGCCCTCGACCAGCACAAAAACATCCTGTGGCGGACTGCAATAGCATCGAATAGTCCCCGCGATATGCAACTGTTCAGGGAAGTCAGGAACCAATACACGCAGTCAGTCAGGAAAGCAAAGGCCAGCTTTTTCAAGCAGAAATTTGCATCCTGTAGCTCTAACTCCAAAAAGTTCTGGGACACTGTAAAGTCCATGGAGAACAAGAGCACCTCCTCCCAGCTGCCCACTGCACTGAGGCTAGGTAACACGGTCACCACCGATAAATCCGTGATAATCAACGGCTGGCCATGCATTCCTCCTGGCTACTCCAACATCGGCCAACAGCTCCACCCTCCCCGCAGCTACTCGCCCACGCCTCCCCAGCTTCTCCTTTACCCAAATCCAGATAGCAGATGTTCTGAAAGAGCTGCAAAACCTGGACCCATACAAATCAGCTGGGCTAGACAATCTGGACCCTCTATTTCTTAAACTGCCCGCCGCCATTGTCGCAACCCCTATTACTAGCCTGTTCAACCTCTCCTTCGTATCATCTGAGATCCCAAGGATTGGAAAGCTGCCGCGGTCATCCCCCGCTTCAAAGGGGGAGACACCCTGGACCCAAACTGTTACAGACCTATATCCATCCTGCCCTGCCTATCCAACAGATCACTGACCATCTCAAATCCCACCATACCTTCTCCGCTGTGCAATCCGGTTTCCGAGCCGGTCACGGGTGCACCTCAGCCATGCTCAAGGTACTAAATTATATCATAACCGCCATCGATAAAAGACAGTACTGTGCAGCCGTCTTCATCGACCTGGCCAAGGCTTTCGACTCTGTCAATCACCATATTATTATCGGCAGACTCAGTAGCCTCGGTTTTTCTAATGACTGCCTTGCCTGGTTCACCAACTACTTTGCAGACAGAGTTCAGTGTGTCAAATCGGAGGGCATGTTGTCCGGTCCTCTGGCAGTCTCTATGGGGGTACCACAGGGTTCAATTCTCGGGCCGACTCTTTTCTCTGTATTTATCAATGATGTTGCTCTTGCTGCGGGCGATTCCCTGATCCACCTCTACGCAGACGACACAATTCTGTATACTTCTGGCTCTTCCTTGGACACTGTGCTATCTCATCTCGAAACGAGCTTCAATGCCATACAACACTCCTTCCGTGGTCTCCAACTGCTCTTAAACGCTAGTAAAACCAAATGCATGCTTTTCAACCGTTCGCTGCCTGCACCCGCACGCCTGACTAGCATCACCACCCTGGATGGTTCCGACCTAGAATATGTGGACATCTATAAGTACCTAGGTGTCTGGCTAGACTGAAAACTCTCCTTCCAGACTCATATCAAACATCTCCAATCCAAAATAAAATCTAGAGTCTGCGTTCTATTTCGCAACAAAGCCTCCTTCACTCACGCCGCAAAACTTACCCTATTAAAACTGACTATCCTACCGATCCTCGACTTCGGCGATGTCATCTACAAAATAGCTTCTAATACTCTACTCAGCAAACTGGATGCAGTTTATCACAGTGCCATCTGTTTTGTTACTAAAGCACCTTATACCACCCACCACTGCGACCTGTATGCTCTAGTCGGCTGGCCCTTGCTACATGTTCGTCGCCAGACCCACTGGCTCCAGGTCAGCTACAAGTCTATGCTAGGTAAAGCTCCGCCTTATCTCAGTTCACTGGTCACGATGGCAACACCCACCCGTAGCACGCGCTCCAGGAGGTGTATCTCACTGATCATCCCTAAAGCCAAAACCTCATTTGGCCACCTTTCCTTCCAGTTCTCTGCTGCCTGCGACTGGAACGAATTGCAAAAATCTCTGAAGTTGGAGACTTTTATCTCCCTCACCAACTTTAAACATCTGCTATCTGAGCAGCTAACCGATCTCTGCAGCTGTACATAGTCCATCGGTATATAGCCCACCCAATTTACCTACGTCATCCCCATACTGTTTTTATTTTATTTACTTTTCTGCTATTTTGCACACCAGTATCTCTACCTGCACATGTTCATCTGATCATTTATCACTCCAGTGTTAATCTGCTAAATTGTAATTATTCACTCCTATGGCTTATTTATTGCCTACCTCCTCATGCCTTTTGCACACAATGTATATAGATAATTTTTTCTCATAATTTTTTTCTACTATGTTATTGACTTGTTTATTGTTTACTCCATGTGTAACTCTGTGTTGTTGTCTGTTCACACTGCTATGCTTTATCTTGGCCAGGTCGCAGTTGCAAATGAGAACTTGTTCTCAACTAGCCTTCCCTGGTTAAATAAAGGTGAAATAAAAATAAAATAAACAAAAAAATATTGTTGTCACATACTAGTGTTATTTAAACGATAAGAATGAGCGTTTTGGGTGGATTTTTCATTTAAAAAAGGCATTTGAACACCCTGGAGGGCATGCGATACAAAATGGTATCTGTTTTTCTCTATATGGTTTCCTTGACTCTGAAAATATCTAATTATCCACAGATGTCCCCAGGTATTGGTAATCATTTGCATATCACACCATGGCAGGCTTCTTCTTTTTTTATCTCACAAGTATAAGAAGCAAGTGAGGAGCTGAGTTTAAGGAAGTCATCATGGATTAGAAATGAGCAGTCTTCATTTTGGATTTAGAATACATGTAATCAATGTATTATTTTGGAATTTAATTGTAAAGTTACATGAGTGCAGGATACAAAGAATAATATTGTTTGAATTATGTTATCAGGAGAATGAAAAGCTGTCTATATTGGTGAGTATACTGTATATGTGGGGAAATCTATTACTGAATCAACAAGTCAAGGAAGTATCCATTTAGGTTGTCTGTTCTTTGTGATTTCATCAATTTAAGTTATATGAAAGCTATAGTAGGAGGATTTGCTCCTCTTCTTCAAACATTGACAGCACATATTTAACAACTCCCAGGACCATGGAAAACTCTACTCACTTTAAGGTCTTCAGGCTTGCTGCATACGGTGATATCGGACAATTGAAGTATTTCTACTTTGCTGTAGTAACTGTATTATATTTTGTCATCATTCTTGCCAATACTTTACTTATTGGAGTTATCTGCATTGAAAGAAGCCTTCATGAACCCATGTATATGTTTCTATGTGCTTTGTTTGTTAATCAGTTGTATGGGAGCACTGGTTTGTTTCCTGCTCTCATGTTTTACTTGCTGTCTGACACACATGATATTTCCCTTCTTTATTGTTATCTCCAGATTTATGTGTTGTACACATGTGCTCTAACAGAATTTAGTAATTTAGCAGTTATGTCCTATGACAGGTACATCTCCATTTGTTATCCTCTACAGTATAACAACATTATGACACCTAAAACCATTTGTGGCTTAATTCTACTGTCCTGCTTGTCTTCTTTTTCTCTCATGGCCATCATTATCTCCCTGAGTTTGCGACTGCAATTTTGTGGTAACGTTCTAGACAGACTGTATTGTGACAACTACTCGATAGTCAAGCTTGCCTGTTCAAATACTATGCTGAATAACATATGGGGTCTTGTTGTCACTGTGCTTTATATTTCTTGTACTATATTTCCTACCATATACTCATATGTAAGAATTCTACAGATATGTTTTAAAGTCTTCTAAAGAGACGAAACAGAAAGCATTTAACACCTGTACACCACATATAGCCTCTATGCTTAACTTCTTATTTGGCTGGTTATTTGTGATTCTACAAGGCAGATATGAAACTGCAGATCTTTCACCTATACTTCGCACTATTTTATTTGTTTATTTTCTCATATGTCCACCAATTTTCAACCCTTTAATGTATGGTGTTAGGATGGTTAAAATCAGGCATGCTTGTAACAAGGTACTAGGCCTTAACCCTGAAACATAACCTGATAGTTCCTTTGTGTAATTTAAAATGATGTGTTTTCTTACTTATAGTTGCTATAATTGACTGTAAAAATCACATCAAGTTTATCATGTATTGTAACTGAGAATGTTTTGTGTCATATTAGCTAGTTAGTTGCATAATTACAGAGCATCAAGGAGAGCTGCCCTCCCTACCTTCAGACTATGCTCAAACAGATACTTAGTGGGATCTTTGGGAAGACCCTACACCCCAAACCATTCTGCCAGATCTGGACTCTTGGCCCACCTAACTCAGGACAGCTATGTACCTGCCCATCTTCCTAAAACGTTTGTCAAAATTTTTTGTTGCAGTTTTCAAGTTAATTTCCTGCGGTTCTACACGTTTTGCCATGAGGCAGAAATAAAGGGAATCTCTCACGAAGGATGTGTATTGCAGGTTTTTTCTGCAAAGTATATGTAATGAGTGCTTACTTATTCTGTCTGTGATGGCTTATGACCGGCATGTCTCCATTTGTAAGCCATTTTTATTTTATTCCCATAACCATTTTCTCTCACTTAGCAAATGTTAAACTCTCCTGTGTTGAAAGTGCACTGAGCAACCTGCATGGTATATGTATCATAGCAAGTCTAGTGGTTTCACCTTTTGTGTTAGTTGTGCTTTCATATGTCAAAATATTACTTATTTGCTTGAAAGCCTCAAAGGAGTCACGAAAGTAGGCTTTTAATACATGTGCTCCCCACTTGATCACTTTCATAAACTTCTCTACAGCCATCCTTTTTCCTGTTGTTTACAGTAACCAGAGATACCTGTCCAGTTTATTCTGTTCCATAGCCACGGGGGGGGGGGGGGGGGGGGGGGGGGGAATACTTGCCTGCACTACAGAAGGCTATATTGGTCCGCTAATGCAGGACTAGTAAAGGCCTAGTGTGCTACTTTTGTGAGAGAAAAAAGTTATCCAAAAATATTAATATTTGTTATTAATTCAGATTTTTCAGGGGGTGCTGCATCACCCTCAGCACCCCTACTTCCTGTAGCTATGTTCTGTTCCCACCACTGTTACACCCTATCATATAGGGATTAGGACCAAGGAGACCAGAAATCTGAACCTAAACTGGTACCAATTATGACTTTAGATGGTACAGCAGCAGGTCCAGGGTTACTGGTTTGAATCCCAGGACTGACAAGAATATCTGTCAAGATGTGAGCTGCCAGAACTGAATGCTTATACTGTACATTTGTTTTTTATCATCAACATAATTGTTTGTATTGCATCTTATTTCTGTAATTGTATTTTACTGTCAGAGAACTGTAGAGCATTGTAGTAAAGTCAAGTCAGGGATGCTGCTGTGGCTCTGACCCTATGTTCTTCTAGAATGTCAGTGGATATGTACTGTATGTGTGTTTCAGGGGGGTTGGGGAAAGGGCAAAATGATGTAAGGTTCCAATAAGTTCTGTTTCCACAAATGGGCAGTAAAGTATTCCTCTAGTTGTGAAAGATCTATAGACTTAGATCATCAGTATATCTGTCCCATTATGGCATCTGCGAGAGCACTGGAAGCACCATTGAGGCAATCTCCATTTTAAAGTAGTCCATTTTCTTCTACTACTTCTACGAGTTTTCAAACAAACTGGAAGGGTGCATACTGCCACCTGGACAGTGTTTTTTTTAACAGGTATAGAGCCATGGTTGGAAATTTACTGCCACATGCAGTTATGGAAAGTTTGCTCATAAGTATAATTCATTGGCTGATCCACCAGTTACTACTTCAAAATGGTGAAAGTCCTCAATGCCGCAGCCCATGCTAAAACTGGCTTTTGGGCACTACAGTCCTCTATCTACCTCTATGGTTACATACTTTTTGGACCGGTCACTGAGCTAAAGATGGATCAGCCCATCCAGCATTTGCCCTAACTACCTGGCCTGTCTGTTTCTGCTTAATTCTTAAATATATGTTCACACTGTCATTTAAGCACAGGTGTTGTTTAATACCACTATCCAATGATAATGTCCCTGAGAGGAAAAGCTTGTGAGTTGTGTTAGTTTTAACATAGAGAACCGCCTACAGCATGACATTCTAAGTCAGTGGTTCCCGCACAAAGTTTCGGCACTACCTCCCCCCAAAAATACTAGGTGGTGCATCAGCAGTTCCTCTTGTTATGTTAGTCATTGCATACCTTAGAGAGCTATTTACAACTTATCAGAAATGTACAGATCAACTAGCCAGCCATGTCAGCTAATGTATTTGTATTTAGTTTTTGTCCATAGATATTGTCGTAATTGTTTAGTCACTCAAATATCACATGAATACACATAAGACATGGCAAAATGTATAGAATTGCAAAAACATTTGCTTTAAAATTGCAACATTTTCTTTGTACCCGATGACAAAATGTGTAGAATTGCAGGAAATAATCATTAAACGTGCAAAATTCTCTCCGCCAACAAGAGAGGTGTGAACAGTTTGTGTCATAAACAGTGCTTGTGCCCATAGAAATAGATCAATGTTAAAATTAGTACTTAAAATCAGTCGTAGGCCTAAGATAACAATTTACCAAATGTCTTCTTAAGTCCAATATAAGAAAAGTATATGTACAGTGTATAGAGTAGACCTATGAACAGCTATTTTCACTTAAATGCCCAATGCAGCCATTTTTCTCTCAATATCAAAACATTTATGGGTAACAACTTAAATACCTTACTGTGGTTATTTTTTACCACTTTAATTGAAACCAAACAAAAATGGCTTCTTAGGAAGGACACAATTTCTCAAGCAAGAATCTTTTTTGAGTGTCTGGGAGTGGTCTTTATATATTTTTTGCATTTCTGCCGTCCAGAGGGAGTATGCACTCCACATCACGTGACTGGGGACAAGAACTATGACTTGCTTTCCTCTCCAGAGCAGGGCACCGTTGAAAGAAGTGATAACTGGAGTGGTGAAAAGTGTTGAGGGTCAACTGAAGTTGAAGATTCCCAGTGAGGAAAAGTAGATTGTAGAGGGAAGCAGTGTGATGAGGAATGTTGGCGTCAAGTGCAAGAAGAGGCATACATGCTCCAGTAGTTCAGAGATGAGGATGAAGTACCTGCGGTGAGGAACACCGAGTTCGGGCCTCATCCCTAGGATGATAAGGATGATTCTGGCTCAGTGGGAGGGAGATTTGTAGAGATAATGGATCCTTGCATTTTGGCTGAAACATATGTGGTGTCAGGTTGGGTGGAGAAGAGGTTGGGGACTGTTGAGTTGGTGAAGTTAACTTGGAATGGACTCATGATGATTTATTGTGTTTCCTCCGCCCAGAAGGAGTGGGCTCTCAAGACAAGAGTTATGACTTGCGACAGGGCGCCATTGAAAGGAGTAATAATAGGGGTGACATTGAGTGTTGAGCGGAGCAGTTAAAGTTGAAAGATTCCCCGTGTCTGTGACGTATGCTTTTAGGTGAGACGTGGATCCAGTGGAGAGCGTGGGGAAATGGAAAAGACATCATCTGTCATTTAAAAGAAAGGGGGACCAAGGCACTCTTTATATAATTAATTAAAATGCCTTTATTTGTATGGCATGTTCAATGGAAACAAAGTTTAAAAACTCAGACTCCTTTCAGCTGCATGGCCTTCGTCAGTGAGTACAAAGAAAAGATAATACAATGTCCTCTTTTGAACAGCTTTTTCCAATCGCCCCTGATAGAATGGTGGCGGGTGTACAACGCGAGGCTCGGCGTCTACCCAGACTTTGGGAATTAGTTGTAATTTACTTAATGCACAAAGCGAGTCTTTAATAACTTACAACTTCCACTGGAGATCGCGAAGATGCCCCAGGAGACTGAAACATCTCTGAGAGGAAGTGCCCGGGGGCGGCGTTGAGATCGTAAACAAAGGCGAGGGAAGCGGGTGGCCTCCGGGTTTGGCAAAAGCTAACCCCATATCGGCTTTCACCACCTAGCCTTTTCCTCGCTAGGTTCCGGTCACTGGCGAACAAAATGGGCGAAATACGACTAAGAATCATTAAAAAAAAATTGATTATGCATTGCAGCATCATGATTATCACAGAAACGTGGCTAAACAACAGCATACCCGACAACGCTATTGGGCTAGAGGGGCGCGACGTCTTCAGGGCTGTTCGTACGGCAGAGGACTGGTAAGACCAGAAGAGGTGGTCTGTGCATTTATGTAAACAAAGCATGGTGTACAGACAGTAACATAACCGGGAGTCACTGTTCAACCAATCTAGAGTACCTGATGATTAGGTGCAGACCTTTCTACTTGCCTCGGGAGCTTACATCCATTGTTGTTACTGCAGCCTATATACCTCTGGATGCTAATGCTAAACTTGCAATGAAAGAACTGCAGGTTGCTATTAGCAACAGCAAACTGCACATCCTGATGGTGTTTTATTGTTGCAGGAAGGCTACCCGAAACGTTTGACCCAAGTTAAACAATTTAAAGGCAATGTTACCAAATACTAATTGAGTGTATGTAAACTTCTGACCCACTGGGAATGTGATGAAAGAACTAAAAGCTGACGTAAATCATTCTCTCTACTATTATTCTGACATTTCACATTCTTCAAATGAAGTGGTGATCCTAACTGACCTAAGACAGTGAATTGTGAAAAACTGAGTTTAAATGTATTTGGCAAAAGTAAATGTAAACTTCTGACTTCAAACGTATGTACTGGAAAATTCACAATAAGTTCAGGCCTTATCCCGAGGATGATCAGGATGATTCTGGCCCATTGAGAGAGAGATGTGTAGAGATAATGGATCATTGCATTTTGGCTGAATCATATGTGGTGTCAGTTTGGGTGGAGAAGAGGTTGGGGACTGGTGAGTTGGTGACGGTAACTCAGAGTGGACTTGTGAAGATTTATTGTGTTTCCCCTGCCCAGAGGGAGCAGGCTCCCCGGATTGCTCAATTAGGACAAGAATTGTGACTTGCTTTTCTCTCCGGAGCAGGGCTCTGTTGAAAGGAGTGATAAAGGGGGAGGGGGGGGGGGCTTTAAGTGTTGAGGCGGAGCAGTTGAAATTGATTCCCTGTGTCTGACGCCCCCCGTTTGTTGAGACGTACAGTGGGGCAAAAAAGTATTTAGTCAGCCACCAATTGTGCAAGTTCTCCCAGTTAAAAAGATGAGAGAGGCCTGTAATTTTCATCATAGGTACACTTCAACTATGAAAAAATCCAGAAAATCATATTGTAGGATTTTTAATGAATTCATTTGCAAATTATGGTGATTCTGATTTTGTCTGTCATAGTTGAAGTGTACCTATGATGAAAATTACAGGACTCTCATCTTTTTAAGTGGGAGAACTTGCACAATTGGTGGCTGACTAAATACTTTTTTGCCCCACTGTATGTAAGAATGCTGTTCATTGACTACAGCTCAGCATTTAATACCATAGTACCCTCCAAACTCATCATCAAGCTCGAGACCCTGGGTCTCGACCCGCCCTGTGCAACTGGGTCCTGGACTTTGTCGGGCAGCCCCCAAGTGGTGAAGGTAGGCAACAACATCTCCACCCCGCTGATCCTCAACACTGGGCCCCTACAAGGGTGCGTTCTCAGCCCTCTCCTGTACTCCCTGTTCACTCATGACTGCGTGGCCATGCCCGCTTCCAACTCAATCATCACGTTTGCAGACAACACTTCAGTGGTACCTTGATTACCAACAATGATGAGACGGCCTACAGGGAGGAGGTGAGGGCCCTCGGAGTGTGGTTTCAGGAAATAACCTCACTCAACGTCAACAAAACAAAGGAGATGATTGTGGACTTCAGGAAACAGCAGAGGGAGCACCCCCTGTGGTGGAATATTGACTCAGAAATACAACACTTTTACTAGAACCTGTGAATTCAATATAGACTTTAATACAAAGTAGGAAAGCCGAGCCCTTCAATGGAAGGACTCAATTTCAAACGTAACAGAGCTGATCCCCCTCCATGAAACGACTAAATTCTCATATTACAGAGTCCTGCCTTTATAGGATTCTGTCTTTCCATAACATATAGAGTCCCCTCCCTCTATATGAAAATAGCTTCCCTTGACCTTTCTCCATCTATGTTCTTGCTTGTTAACCCCCACATCTGACATCTGTATAGGTTATAATGGTAGCAGGCCCTGGTCCTATATGTTCCATTCCTTTAATAGCCATTCTCTCCCAGCTCTTCAAACTGGACAGCCTGCTAATAATGGAAAAGTAATCATAGTCGTGAGTTTTGATCCAACACCCCTCATCCACATTGACTGGACAATAGTGGGGAAGGTGGAAAGTTTTAAGTTCCTCTGCGTACACATCATGGACAAACTGAAAGGGTCCACCCACACAGATAACGTGGTGAAGAAGGCACAACAGCTTCTCTTCAACCTCAGGAGGCTGAAGAAATTTGCCTTGTCACCTACAACACACACAAACTTTTACATATGCACAATCAGGAGCATCCTGTCGGGCTGTATCACCGCCTGGTATGGCAACTGCACCGCCCTCAACCGCAAGGTTCTCCAGAGGGTAGTGCGGTCTGCACAACGCATCACCGGGGGCAAACTACCTGCCCTAAGGACACCTTCAGAACACCTACAGCACTAGATGTCACCGGAAGATCATCAAGGACAACCACCACCTGAGCCACTGCCTATTCACCCTGCTATCATCCAGAAGGTCAGGTCAGTACAGTTGCATCAAAGCTGGGACCGAAAGACTGAAAAACAGCTTCTATCTCAAGGCCATCAGACTGTTAAACAGCCATCACTGACATAGATAGGCTGCTGTCAACATACAGACTCAAATCTTTGGCCACTTTAATAAATGGACTTAATAAAGGTATCACTAGTCACCTTGAATAATGCCACTCTAATAATGTTTACATATCCTACATTACTCATCTTATATGTACAGTGGGGAGAACAAGTATTTGATACACTGCCGATTTTGCAGGTTTTCCTACTTACAAAGCATGTAGAGGTCTGTCATTTTTATGATAGGTACACTTCAACTGTGAGAGACAGAATCTAAAACAAAAATCCAGAAAATCACATTGTATGATTTTTAAGTAATTCATTTGCATTTTATTGCATGACATAAGTATTTGATCACCTACCAACCAGTAAGAATTCCGGCTCTCACAGACCTGTTAGTTTTTCTTTAAGAATCCATCCTGTTCTCCACTCATTACCTGTATTAACTGCACTCGTTACCTGTATAAAAGACACCTGTCCACACACTCAATTAAACAGACTCCAACCTCTCCACAATGGCCAAGACCAGAGAGCTGTGTAAGGACATCAGGGATAAATTGTAAACCTGCACAAGGCTGGGATGGGCTACAGGACAATAGGCAAGCAGCCTGGTGAGAAGGCAACAACTTTTGGCGCAATTATTAGAAAATGGAAGAAGTTCAAGATGACGGTCAATCACCCTCTGTCTGGGGCTCCATGCAAGATCTCACCTCGTGGGGCATCAATGATCATGAGGAAGGTGAGGGATCAGCCCAGAACTACACGGCAGGACCTGGTCAATGACCTGAAGATAGCTGGGACCATAGTCTCAAAGAAAACCATTAGTAACACACTACCGCGTCATGGATTAAAATCCTGCAGCGCACGCAAGGTCCCCCTGCTCAAGCCAGCGCATGTCCAGGCCCGTCTGAAGTTTGCCAATGACCATCTGGATGATCCAGAGGAGGAATGGGAGAAGGTCATGTGGTCTGATGAGACAAAAATAGAGCTTTTTGGTCTAAACTCCACTCTCCGTGTTTGAAGGAAGACGAAGGATGAGTTCAACCCCAAGAACAACATCCCAACTGTGAAGCATGGAGGTGGAAACATCCTTCTTTGGGGAAGCTTTTCTGCAAAGGGGACAGGACGACTGCACCGTATTGAGGGGGGGATGGATGGGGCCATGTATCGCGAGATCTTGGCCAACAATCTCCTTCCCTCAGTAAGAGCATTGAAGATGGGTCGTGGCTGGGTCTTCCAGCATGACAACGACCCGAAACACACAGCCAGGGCAACTACGGAGTGGCTCCGTAAGAAGCATCTCAAGGTCCTGGAGTGGCCTAGCCAGTCTCCAGACCTGAACCCAATAGGAAATCTTTGGAGGGAGCTGAAAGTCCGTATTGCCCAGCGACAGCCCCGAAACCTGAAGGATCTGGAGAAGGTCTGTATGGAGGAGTGGGCCAAAATCCCTGCTGCAGTGTGTGCAAACCTGGTCAAGAACTACAGGAAACGTATGATCTCTGTAATTGCAAACAAAGGTTTCTGTACCAAATATTAAGTTCTGCTTTTCTGATGTATCAAATGCTTATGTCATGCAATAAAATGCAAATTAATTACTTAATTACCTTCTCCTCCGAATTGCTCAGTTTGGCCGGGTGGAAAGCTCTAAGAAGAGTCTTGGTAGTTCCAAACTTCTTCTATTTAAGAATAATAGGGGCCGCTGTGTTCTTGGGTACCTTAAATGCTGCAGGCATGTTTTGGTACACTTCCTCAGATCTGTGCCTCAACACATTCCTGTCTTGGAGCTCTATGGACAATTCCTTTGACCTCATTGCTTGGTTTTTGCTCTGACATGCGCTGTCAACTGTGGGACCTTATATAGACAGGTGTGTGCTTTTTCAAAACATGTCCAATCAATTGAATTTACCACAGGTGGACTCCAGATCAAGTTGTAGAAACATCTCAAGGATGACCAATGGAAACAGGCACCTGAGCTCAATTTCCAGCCTCATAGCAAAGGGTCTAAATACATATTTAAATAAGGTATTTCAGTTTTTTTTTCTAAAACCCTGTTTTCGCTTTGTCATTATGGAGTATTGTGTGTAGATTGATGAGGGGAAAAATGAATTTAATCCATTTAAAAATAAGGATGTAATGTAACAAAATCTGGAAAAAGTCAAGGGGTCTGAACACTTTCCGAGTGCACTATACCTTCTCATCATCACTGTGAATCTGACTCTGATCATTACAATCAGTCAGTGGAAAGGCCTTCATGAGCCCATCGATTGTATGGAACCACTTGTTTCCACCCCAAGCTCTTACTGGACCTTCAGTCAGATGTCCAGGTGATAACTTATGGTGGATGTTTGACTCAAGCCTATTTAATATACACATCTGTCAAATGTGAAATTACTGTTCTACCAGTGATGTCAGAGAGAATATAGTAGACGGTTGCTGTCAAAAAAATGATTGATGAGTGTCCTGTGTTTGACCTGTTTGACATCCTGTCTGGATGTTCTCAAGTGTGTGCTTATGTAACTTGATGGTGCAGCTGTTTCTTTGAAGTAAAGCACTTTTGAAATAAAAGTAGTGGCCTGGTGATTGTTATGTTGTGTAGTGACCTTGTTGAACTTAAAGAAAATGGGTTTGAGTTGGAGTTTATTTGCATTTTTACAGGGAAAGTGCACATTAATCAACGTTTCAGTAGAAGTGCCGGTTTTAGCCTGCCGGCTAATTTTCAACCGCAGTCCCTGGGCAGGTTATTAAAAACAATTACAATACAGACAATCATTGAGCACACACGGAGAAACTTAGGACAAGCAAAACATAGCATGCAACAAGACAAAATCCATAAAAGCAACGATCGGATTCCACACCTCACAAGCTACAGACAACATGGAAAGTGGCAATACACAGCTATGGATTATGTTCACAAATCTGATTGACCTATAGTCATGTCTTCATATTTTTTGTGAAAGTGTGAAAGGTGGTACAGTTATGTGTGTCTGATGTCAGTGTATTCCAGAAATGGGAAAATCTCACAGAGAAAGCAGATTGACTAAAGGTGCTTTTCCTTATTAAGGGAACTATACAGTCACCCCTCATGGCAGACCTTGTGGATCTGCTGCCATATGTTTGGGTTTTCTGTATAACAAAAGTACTGAGTGGAGGGGGAACAAAGCCATTTACGATCTTGAATACAAGACATGCATTGGTGTACTGCACAAGATTTTACCAACTCAGGAGCTCATGCTTTCTGATGATGTAACAGTAATGATGGCTATTGGGCTTCGTGTCAAGCACTTTGAGAGCCTGTTTGTAGACAGACTGAATGGGTTTTAACCTGAATTATTCGTAGTGGTCCTTTACCCTGGATGATTACACTAGGAATATCCGTTGTATTAGGGAGATTGATTGAACTCCGGCCGACCATAGTCTCCTTACCAACTCTAACCTCTGCCACCTGGAACGGTACCATAGTATCAGTTGAAAACTGGTCGAAGCCAACATACCATAACCCGAGATCCTGGGTCTTTACGGTTTTAATGTTAATTCGTACCTTTATACCATACTTCCTCTGCTCGGGAACACAGTCAGAAACTCCAACCCTTACTATACTCCATCTGGTCCCAAATTGGGTGTATGGGTTTACATAGCCACCCCTTTCATTGTGAGCCATGAACTGATTCCATGAATTACAAGGTGATTTACACAAATACCTTCCATAGAGACCCATGGTTCTAGACTGCCAAGGAGTGAATGACCCCAGTTGGTCTACATGAAACTCCACTGAGACATCCTTCCCAATCTCACTCTCTCTTCCTTACTATTCAGTTCCAGTGACCTGCTAAGATGCTATGGTAATATCACATTCTCCTTGTCTAGCACATGAGTCAAGTTACCCTCTTTGGCCTTCTCGGGGTTCATGGTGTATCAGGAATATGGCTCCCACGATCAGACAGCTCACGACGGATCAGTACACCTGTAAGGCCCCACCCTTTCCTGGAAAACAAATCAGCAGCCAGAGGCCAGACACACCTCCACTTTTATGAACAAACACGGGGATGAAATGACGGGAAAAGGAAGTCTTCGTTCGAGAGATGGCCCCCGGAATTCTGTTAATTCCAGTTCTCCTCTCGAACATTGTGATTGTTCGACAGTGTCAGTGTGTCTTACCCTCCCGCAGTGTGTGATATGAATCCAGGTAGCTATTTTAGCTATTCTCACAGCGAAGGCTGTCACCAGGAGTCCTTGGTATGGCCCCTCCCAACGTGCTGCTTCCTGTCTATTCTCCTCAGGGACTTGATTGAGTGAATCACCTTATCCTGTAGTTCACCTGTAGTGCATAAAATCTTGGACATACAGGTTTGGTTAACAAACAGTTTCTCATATGTTCTATCTGATTATCTTTAACTTCTATGCCTACTTGTTAGCTATTTTTATTATTAGTTTATTATCCAATAGGCCACTAAGTGTCCTATCCTAGACCACAACTTACCCATCCCCCCTTTGATACCTGGCTATGCCCAGATAACAACCTTGCCTACTCTAAACAATGACTTAGGTAAGATTAGTCAATTATCCTTATGTTCTGACATTATCATGTAGGAATGCCCCTTTCATTCTCCACATGTCCAATTACACCTTGGGCGTCCATTCATATCTATCCTGTAACAATTCTCTGTCAAGTGTCTTTAAACCTGTTAAGCCCACCTGAGACGCAACCGTCTCATCTAGCCATCAGCAAATGCAAATGCGCTACGCTAAATGCTAATAGCACTCATTAAAACTCAAACATTCATTAAAACACACATGCAGGGTAGTGAATTAAAGCTACACTAGTTGTGAATTTAGGCAACTAGTCAGATTATTAAAATGCTTTTCGGCGAAAGCATGAGAAGCTATTATCTGATAGCATGCAACACCCCAAAATACCTGAATGCGACGTAAACAAAATAATTAGCGTAGCCGGCACTACACAAATAGAATAAATAAAATATAAAACTTTCATTACCTTTGACGAGCTTCTTTGTTGGCACTCCTATATGTCCCATAAATATCACTATTGGGTCTTTTTTTCGATTAAATCGGTCCATATATACCCAAAATAGCCATCTATGGAAACTGTGTGATTCAGAAAAAAACACCGTTTGAAAACGCTACGTCATTTTTAAAAATTAAAAAAGTCGACGATAAACTTTCACAAAACACTTCGAAATACTTTTGTAATCCAACTTTAGGTGTCAGTAAACGTTAATAATCTATCAAATTGATCACGGGGCGATGTGTATTCAATAGCTCCACGATTTCAAATCATCTTACAAAATCTCTCTTCCAAAACTTCCTGTCGGAGACTGGATGGAAAGTGATCTCTCTAGTACGTTTGACCAAGAAACAAAGGCACCGCAAATGACGAGACTGGCGACATCGTGTGGAAGCTGTAGGAATTGCAATCTCGGCCCCATTTAATTTAGTTTCCATTCAACAATACATGCAAGTGGCGCATTGATACTTTTTTCAGTTTTCAGTGACCAGATTTTCTTGCGCTTTTCGATGAAACACACGCTCTGTTATGGTCACAGCCGTGATTTAACCAGTTTTAGAAACGTCAGAGTGTTTTCTATCCACGCATACTAATCATATGCATATACTATATTCCTGGCATGAGTAGCAGGATGCTGAAATGTTTTTTTAACAGAATGTTCGAAAAAGTAGGTGGTAGGCTTAAGTTAAGAGGTATCTGTGTTCATTTCCTGGCGCCCCTTCTAAACCTTTTCCTCTCTGCTTTCAAACCTTCAAGGTCTCAGCAGTGCGGGGAGGACTCCTCTGTCTGCCCTTTCCCCTATCTGTCTGTAACAACTATGTGTTGTTTCCAAATTTTAACTAAATGTCTCACTGTTTGGCTTTATCTAAACTCATGGATTTTTTTTTGAAAAACATGTCTATGGTGTCAATTTCTAAAGTCCTTATATAGGTTAATTAAGGTTCTCGATCCTATCCCTAATCCTGAATCACCACAGATGTCATATATCCCTGTCAAACTATAAAACTATTTAAATAAACATATTCTAATGGTTAAATAAAGCCAAAACAAAAGCTTTATCTAAAAATAACATGGGTTAAACTTAAAAATCAGTCACATCAATAATTTTATATATGCTGCATAGTTTGAGATACCTTATCTACCGTAATTTACCATCCCTAAGAACTGCAACTTATTTCTTGTCATAAATCATTTTAATGCTTATAAAATCACCTTTTCTTTCATGTATTTTCCTGCCCTATTGGCTTAAACTGTGTCCTGTCCAAACCTCAAAGGACCATCCTCCCCCATTTATTATCGATGATTAATATGATTTCTGTTCCTGTTGTAGTACTAAATCAATAGTAGCCCATTTGAAACCTTCACAGCCAATGTTTAAAACAGAATCCTGAACCTGGTCTTCTTCCTCACTAGATTTTATTCCCCCGCTCCGCATAATTTGTCCTGCACCAATTCCACTTTCTCCTCTGTGGTTCAAAACTATAATTATGTCCAAGAGCTATAAACTCCATTATAATTAATTTACCTTAAAAACCAGTATCACCTATGACCATATATATTATTCAAATGGCCCCTACCTGTGGCTGATCAGACCACAAGGGAAAGCCATGGAAACAGGTCAAAGGTTACACCACCCTTTTACATTTGTGTTCCATACCATATTAGACATATTAAAGAACCCTTTATCTAACATTTTTTAAAACTTGTTTAATTAGAACTCAGAAAATAAAACTTATAATATTCCTCCATATGTGAGTATACCCCTTTAAGATATATTGTCTTTGGGAACATGGAAATCCCCTTAAACCCAACGTTTACTACAAAAACAAAACCTAATAATTATGATAATACCCTCAAATCATTAGTTTTACATTTCCTCGATGTTTCATGTAACTCATTCAGTCTTTCTCCAAATTGTCTCCCCAAAATGCTTTATACCCTGCCATTAAACTCACACAACTGTGATAAACGTGTACTGCCCCTTTAAAATGAAACACTCCCAGCCAGCAATACCACTTGTAGACCTTTCATTTTCCCCGTAATGAAAACAGATAATGTTTAGAATATGTTAACTTCTTGTTTGAATTTACCTGGTGTTACCTAACCAAAAACCAATACCCGGGAAACAACCACAACTTTTTACGATTAAACTATTCTTATAGCCAAATATAGCCCAATGAATCGCCTAGCAATTTTGTTGCTAGTTTTAGCATGTTTTCAGACTATCCTGACGATATTCAGCTACTTTTTAAAGATATATAAAGAGTATTACCAAAGCCTTGAGAGAACAAAATCAAATCAAATCATGACACGTATTAAAGTGAATACTGTATGGTAAAGCTGTTGACGAAAGCAGGAATGCCAGAAAATGACAGTTGCATTGATTTGCACTAATTATATCCACAGGTTCTCTTTAAATCAAGACTGCCTCCCTTTACAGTGACAGGAGGAGACTATTACTGTTTGGCCTGGTAAAGTACTTATGGGAAATATGTAGGGGAAGTTGTTACCTGCAATAGGACAGAGAATGTTATCACTGACGTGATTATGTCTGACATGACAGGCTGATTGAACTCTGGGGATTTCAATAAGGTAAAGTGGGCCAGGGCTGATATCTGGTGGTTGTGTGGAGAAATGACGTTATGTAAAAAAAAAACTACAGGTGGGACAGGCCCATGCGCTCTCGGGCATATGGGAATGCCTTTCACACTCATTCAACACCATGACATGAAGTTGGCCAAACGGGAGAAAATAAGTACTCCATATCTGGGTCTTTTGATGAGAGAGTATATATTGATAACATTGGGGTTCCACGGGGGATACCAGACGAGTTCAAAGCAAGAAATCAGATCTTAGCAGGATTAGAGTCAAGTATTTTCTAGTGGTCCACTCTCAAATAAGAATGTGAACTGGATCAATTATATTTAGGATAATCCACAGAGCTTGTCAATTATACCAGAGATGTAATGAATGGTTTGGCAGAATAGAATTAATCTTGGATATGTTTGTTGGCTGAAAAGGGTGAGAGTGTATGGAGGTGGTTTGTTTTTCCCGATGACACAGCTCCGGACAGATCAGTGACCAAGGCCTGGCTGGTTTGACCACCCTAGCTCACGAGCTGGCAGAAAACTCTGGGGTGGATACTTCTCTGTGTAATTGGATTGACAGTATGTTTGGAAAATGTAAAAATGTCATGATCACTGTGTTGTGTGCTACCTTCACCTGTGGGACTGTGTTATTTTTGTGCGGATGATTCTGGTGTGAAAGGTTCTCATTTCCAGGACTCTGGTGAAATCAATGAGAAAACAGATGGTGAGATACGGACTGATTCCAAGATCTGACCAGTGGAATGATGAATAAATGCCTCAAACCTAAATAGATGCATGAATCCGGATCCTTCATATGCAAGGAACTTATGTTTTGATGAGACAATTTTTTGATGTTTAGAGATGTTAGGTTTATCTTGTTTCAATGTTAGACTGTTTCTTTGAGGAAGATTGTAACAAAAATCCTGATAAGAAGAGTTATGATTCTGATGTAGGCCTAAAACAGTCAGTGTGAATGCAAGTATTGGTTTCTGTTAGGTGGTATTTTGATAACAAGAAATATTTCTAATAAAAATACATTTGTGCCTTTTAATATTTTTTATAAAACCAGACGTGAGATTGGATGTATAATATTTAATCATAGGGTGGATATGTTAAGGGATTTTTATCAATAATTACAAAATTATGTATACATTTCAATCAGGACTGACTAATCAGAATACTATTATGTTACTGTATAGATGTATGAATTTTATTTTAATCCTAGTACTGAATATAATGTGTGTAATTATAATCAAGAATTAGAACAAAGACTGTCTGTTCCTTGGTAGAAACGAATGAACTTATCATCAGACTGGCTAGAATGCTTATCTACACAGGGAGACCTTGGCCTGGTCGTAAATTATCTAAACCGGTGAGGAACGATGTAGGAATGCTTGTGAACTATACTGCCATTGTATCGGAGTGGAGGAGGGACGGGACAATTTAAAACCTATGACATCATTTTCAGTTTATAACCTGTTGTAAATTGTATCATGTTCAGTACTCTCGAGAAAAAACGCTATTGCTTGATTTTGAGACTGGTCTCTGCCCATTTTATGCAAATAAGTATCTTACAAATCCTTTGAAATGGGTTGAGTGTATTAATTGAATTGGGTAATAAACATATAGGAATTTAATTCCTCTAACAGTGTGACCAAACCTTTGAGTGGTACTGTACATTTTATATGTCACGCCCTGATCTGTTTCACCTGTTCCTGTGATTGTCTCCACCCCCTCGAGGTGTCGCTTATTTTCCCCAGTGTATTTATTCCTGTCTCTCTGTGCCAGTTCGTCTTGTATGTTAATCAAGACAACCAGCGTGTTTTTCCCATACTCCTTTTGTCACGAGTCTGACCGAGGGTTGTTTCCCTTCCCGGTCGGGTGGCGCTCGGCGGTCGTCGTCGCCGGCCTATTAGCTGCCACTGATTGTCTTTCCTCCCCCTCCTTGTATGTTTATTGGTAGCACCTGTTTGTGATGATTAGTTTGTCTTTATTAGACAGCCGGCCCGCCTGGTTGTTGTGCGGGATTATTCATTGTAACCTTCGGCTCTGTAGTAGAGGAACGTGTTAGTTCCTGGTCGTTCATTTTTCAGTAGTCATTTTTCATTCCCTGTGTTTTGGGGATGTTATTATTGTGAGCACCCTGCAATTAAAGAGCACAGCATTGTACTCTCTGTCTCTTGCGTTTGACTCCTCACCCACGACACCCGGAGTATTACACCTTTTGCTATTCTCTTTTTGATAGTTTTCCCAGTTTAGACCCCTGCCTGACTCTGGACTACTTTCCTGTCTGCCTGATCATCCTGCCAGCCCTGACCTTGATTCTGCCTGCTCTTTGGTACCCTTTGGACTCTGAACTGGTTTTGACCTTTTTGCCTGTCCACGACCATTCTCTCGCCTTACCCAATTGGATTATTAAATATTGTAAGACTCCAACCATCTGCCTCCTGTGTCTGCATCTGGGTCTCGCCTTGTGTCATGATACCATATTCATATTCTGACAAGAGGATTGTCTATATTCATATTCTGACAATTCAAAATGATCTATTTTTGCTGTCTTATGGTGGTGAGAATTATTGTTTTTATAAAGACATCAGGTAGCCTACTTAGGTGTCATTGCAAAAACAATCATTCATTCCACTGAGCAGCTGGTAGTAGAGAAGTGATTGTAGATCAACAAGGTGATTATAAATCTTGGTTACACTTTACATAAATATTTCCCATTAAGGGGGTTGTAAAGTGTTTTTAAGTTTATAGCTTAGTTTATAGATTCTGGGTTTGCCTAATGTTGAGCACTTTGTCACAAATGTTTATGTAAAAACAAAAAAGGCTATATACAGTGGCTTGCGCAAGTATTCACCCCCCCCGGCATTTTTACTATTTTGTTGCCTCACAATCTGGAATTAAAATAGATTTTTCGGGGGAGGTTTGTCTCATTTCATTTACACAACATACCTACCGCTTTGAAGATACAACATTTTTGTTTGTGAAACAAAGAAATAAGACCAAAAAACTGAACTTGAGTGTGCATATCTATTTCACCCCCCAAAGTCGATACTTTGTAGAGCCACCTTTTGCAGCAATTACAGCTGCAAAAGGTGTACTGCAATCTTTAAGTCATACCACTTATTCTCTTGGGGGGTGTCTCTATAAGCTTGACACATCTAGCCACTGGGATTTTTGCACATTCTTCAAGGCAAAACTGTTCCAGCTCCTTCAAGTTGGATGGTTTCCACTAGTGTACTGCAATCTTTAAGTCACACCACAGAATCTCAATTGGATTGAGGTCTGGGCTTTGACTAGGCCATTCCAATACATTTAAATGTTTCCCCTTAAACCACTCAAGAGTTACTTTAACAGTATGCTTAGGGTCATTGTCCTGCTGGAATGTGAACCTCCGTCCCAGTCTCAAATCTCTGGAAGACCGCAACAGGTTTCACTCAAGAATTTCCCTGTATTTCGCACCATCATTCATTCCTTCAATTCTGACCCATTTCCCAGTCCCTGCCGATGAAAAACATCCCCACAGCATGATGCTGCTACCACCATGCTTCACTGTGGGGATGGTGTTCTCGAGGTGATGAGCGTTGTTGGGTTTGCACTAGACATAGTGTTTTCCTTCATGGCCAAAATGCTTTTTTAGTCTCATCTGACCACAGTACCTTCTTCCATATGTTTGAGGAGTCTCCCACATGCCTTTCGGCATTTTTCTAATAGCAATGACTTTTTTCTGCCAACTCTTCTGTAAAGCCCAGCTCTGTGGAGTATACAGCTTAAAGTGGTCCTATGGACAGATACTCCAATCTCCACTTGGAACTTTGGAACTCCTTCAGGGTTATGTTTGGTCTCTTTGTTGCCTCTCTGATTAATGCCCTCCTTGCCTGGTCTGTGAGTTTTGGTGGATGGCCCTCTCTTTGCAGGTTTGTTTTGGTGCCATATTCTTTGGATTTAATGGTGCTCTCAAAGTTTCTGATATTTTTTATTACCCAACCCTGATCTGTACTTCTCCACAACTCTGTCCCTGACCTGTTTAGAGAGCTCCTTGGTCTTCATGGTGCCACTTACTTGATAAGTGCTGTTGCCGACTCAGATCATGTGACACCTGTTTGCAATCTAACTAATTATGTGACTTCTGAAGGTAATTGGTTGCACCTGATCTAATTTAGGGGCTTCATAGCAAAGGGGGTGAATACATATCTACAAACCACTTTTCCGTTTTATATTTCCTATAATTTCTTTAAACAAGTAATTTAAAAAAAATTCACTTCACCAATTTGGACTGTTTTTTCCCAGTTTCATCCGACGAACAGAGTGTAAATATAAAATAAAAAGGTATTAAAAAAATGTTGTGCCATTTAGGCGGAATGGAATTCTAAGCATCACTCCAGTCAAAAGAGGCTCTCCGAACCTTCGATTCCATTCATTTTGTAACGGCTTTCTTCTTCCTCTTCTGAGGAGGAGTAGTAGGAAGGATCGGAGGACCAAAATGCTGTGTGGTATGTATCCATAATGTAATTTAATGAGAATGAATACAGAATAGAAAAAGAACAAGAGAAACAAAATGAAAACCGAAACAGTCCCGCATGGTGCAAACACTGAAACAGAAAATAATCGCCCACACCACACAGGTGGGAAAAGGGTACCTAAGTATGAATCCCAATCAGAGACAACTAACGACACCTGCCTCTGAGAACCATATCAGGCCAAACACAAAAACACCCCATAGAAAAAGAAACATAGACAACCCACCCATACTAAAACAAAGACATAACAAAAGAACTAAGGTCAGAATGTGACACATTTGCTATAAGCTCGCGCTAGTGTTCCAGCTTAGCCAACGTTCTTAAGCCATTTTTCAGCTTCGGGTTAATTTTGACTCGTTCTATGGTCCAGCCTAACAGGACTGTGAATAGTGTAGCTTGTCCCTGAGCTTTTGGAGAAATGGTTATTGCCTCTCTGCCTGCTGGAGGTACTGCATGTTGGTTCCAACCTTAAAATTAACAACAAATGAAGTTAGCAGGTCTGTTAGGAAATGCCATTAACACACCATCTTGAGAAGGGCATTTCTGTGCTAAACCATAAACTCGAAATGGGGAGATGGAAAGCTCCCTTAGATTTGTATTATTATATTCCTCTTTCATATACAAATCTCCTGACGTGACTATGAGACGTGTATTTAGCTACTGTAGCTAGCTAGCAATTGCTGTAAAGTCACCAGAATTGTTTGAAATAACGACTGAGGTGGCTACAGTATGTAATATATCTCAACATTTTACTACAAACTAATGTCTAGGTTTTTTGTATATCTATGGGGTTTTGGTATTGTCTAGGTAAATGTAGGTCTATGGTAGCCTGAATTGGTTCCCAATCAGAGACAGCTGTTTATCGTTGTCTCTGATTGGGGATCCTATTTAGGTTGCCATTTTCCATTTTGGTTTTGTGGGTTATTGTCTGTGTAGTTGCCTGTCAGCACTCGTGTTATATAGCTTCATGGTCATTTTGTTAGTTTGTTTAGTGTTTTTCCTTCCTTAAAAGAAGAATGTATGCTTATCACGTGGCGCCTTGGTCTCATCAATATGACGAACGTGACAGTAACGGAATTTCTGAAATGTCCACCACGCAATAGTATAAGCGTGCCAACAACCTGAAAATGAACAATGATTCATATTTGTTCATATTACATTGATGATAGGAATTTTATGAATAATGACTAAACAATATCTACATTTAAATAGAACTATAACAAATTAAACTCGACCCTGTTTTATTATATCTAATTAATAATGTTAGTTCATAAGGAAGAGATTATGTAGCATGAACAAGGAGTAATTAAACATAATAAACACCATTCCAGCTAGGTTGAGGAGGAATGGGTTGTGTGTTTTAAGTAAGCAAAAAGGATCATTAACCTATGTTTGAACCGACTCAACTATAACTCTGGGGCGTTTAGAAAAGACAGCGAGAGCCTCCCTAGGTTTTCCGTTATCTGGAACTGTCTGCTAAATAGTGATAGATAATGGTGAGACTTCAGAAGTTAATCTTGATATAGATGCTTGTGTCAGGAGTGTGCGCTAGAGGGTTGGAATAAACCTTTGAACCTGCTTTGTCTTAGTCGAGAGGAGATTCATTCTATAACCAATGATGTCATATTTTATATATAAACTGTTGTACGTGGTTCTATGGCAGCGCGCTCTGAGAAAAAATACTATTATCTAATTTTGATAAGACTGGTCTCTGTCTATTTTATGCAAATAAGAATCTTACAAATTCTTAGAAACAGACTTAATTAAAAATAAAAAATTTTAATGAACACATAGAAATTATGAAATTCCGTTAACATTGACATTTGCCTTAAATGTGGGTTTTAAAACATGTTCCAAGGTCATATGAATACCCCCATTTTGAATCACTGGACAGTATATGCAATACATATTGGCTTATAGAGCAAAAATGGTTCTGGGTGCCGGAGTAAAAGTATTGTCGGGTGTACTCAACAGGGTCTGTAGAATGTATATCTGTCATCATTTAATGGAGTTCTGAATAATACGAAGTGTTGGCCTTTTACTGTCACGCCCTGGTCTTAGTATTTTGTGTTTTCTATATTTATTTGGTCAGGCCAGGGTGTGACATGGGTTTATTTTGTGTTGTGTTTATGTATGGGTTTTTTTCGTAGGTTTTGGGATTGTGGCTTAGTGGGGTGTTCTAGCAAAGTCTATGGTTGCCTGAGGCGGTTCTCAATCAGAGGCAGGTGATTCTCGTTGTCTCTGATTGGGAACCATATTTAGGCAGCCATATTCTTTGAGTGTTTTGTGGGTGATTGTTCCTGTCTCTGTGTTAGTTGTCACCAGAATATGCTCAGTCACTTTGGATTTTCTTTTTTCATTGTTTTGGAAGAGAAGAGAACGAGCGCCATTCTCCTTGCGGAGATGGTGCTAAATACATCAACACGGTCGGTCCCTGGGATTGGGCTGGCCAACACGATTCGGTTTGCTTGGAAGGAAAAGGAGTTGGAGCCTTTAGGACGGGAAACTTTTGGAAGGATAATATTGATGGGGATTCTAAAGCTGACGGTGAAGGACGTGTTTTGTTTCCAAGGCAACTCGTTGGAGGGAGCATACGACGTGGCACTATATACAGAGGAGAAACACGATGATATCCTGAGAAGGGCAAGAGCAGTGGGAGGCGAGAGGCCGATGAGCCACTATGAAATAACAAGCCTGGCGAAGAATAACTTTAGGGTTGTAACTGTCAACATTTACAACCCATACGTTAAGGATGAAGAGGTGAGGGCCTTTCTGGGGAGATACATGGATAACGTCTCCTCAGCAAGGCACCTCAAAGACTCCCTTGGGTTTTGGAATGGGAGGAGAGGCTTCCAGGCCCTCCTCAGAGAGGACCCAAAGGGACATGGTGGCTACCTCCATCCTCCTGCTATGTTCTCCCTAGGGGCTGACAGGGGGACGTTGTTTTATACACGTCAGCCCCCATTTTGCAGGCGCTGTATGGCCTACGGCCACATATTCGCCTCGTGCAGCACAAGAAAATGCAGATTTTGTGGATCTGAGGAACACGAGGCGAAGGATTGTGACAAGCCTAAGGCGTGCCACGGGTGTGGCTCGTCAGCACACCTGTGGCGGGGGTGCCCGGCTCGTCAGAGGTCATATGCGTCTGCGGCTGGGGGGGGAGCAGGAGCAGGGGATGGGGGAAGAAGAGGGGGGGAAGGAAGCAAGCCTCATGACCAGAGTACAGGTCCAGAGGGGAAGGCCGCAAGGAAGGAGGAGGAGCAAGAAGCGGCGGATGGAAGAGAGAAGGAAACGGAAGGCACGGGAGTAGGAGAACCAGGAAAAGCGGCGGAAGAAGGCAACCGAGTGGAGGAGCATGAGAGAGAAGAAAGCGAGGGAGGAGTGTTGGAGAAGGAGACGGTGGAAGAGCAAGTGGACTGGGGGGAAAGTGCCCTGGTGGAAGAGATGAGGGGTATGGTGGAGGAGCTGGTGGGGGGGGAGGGTGGTATCTCTCCACTACCGCCATCACCAAAGAAGAGAATGAAGAGGAGGGTGCGATTGGCCGACAGTGAGAGGGAGGGGATGGCCAAGAGAGTGATGGGGGTGGGAGAAACCTCTGGGTTGCTGCTGGTTTCCCCAGGCCCTCAACTTCTGTTGGGTGGGGACACACCTAACAAGACTCAGGACTGGGTACAGGAGGAGGTGGGGAGTTTTTTGTTTGGGGACTCAGCCTCCCCGATTTTTTTCCAATCCAGCTGCAGCACTGGGGAGGGGGAGGATTGTGGGGGTAGACCCAGGGTGCAGGGCACCCCGGAGCCAAACACTATTCCTGCATCCTGGGTTGGTGAGATGGAGGAAGTGGGGGGGATGTCGGGAGTACGGATGGTGTTTTCACCGGTAGATATGGAGCAGGGGAGCATCGGGTGAGTCTCCTGTTTTTGTTTTTTTCTGTCTGGGTTTAGAATTTGAGTGTATTACATGTTTTATTTGATTCTTTCATGGGGTCTAATTTTACTTTTGTTACTTTAAATGTAAGGGGTTTAAGGGATTTTGTTAAGAGGAGGGCGGTTTTTAGTTATTTGGAGGGTGTGGGGTTTGATTTTTGTTTTTTACAGGAGGTTCACCTGAGGGATGGAGGGGATGTTAGTAGGTTTAAGAGGGAGTGGGACAAGGGGGAGTCGGTTTGGGGTATTGGGGGGGTGCACTCATCGGGGGTAGGGATTTTGTGTGGGCACAGGGAGGTAAAAGTGGAGGATTCTTTTGTGGTAATGCAGGGGAGGGTTATAGGGGTGGATGTCACGATAAGGGATTGTAAATTTAGATTAGTGGTGGTGTATGGGCCACAGGTGGTGGCAGACAGGAGGGAGATGGTGGACTGTCTGACGCCCCTGTGTGTCACAAATAGGAAATTAGTGATAGGGGGGGATTTTAATACAGATTTAGGAATAGGGGGGGATAGCAGTGCAGGCGCCATTACCAGGCTAATGGCTTGCCATGGTCTGGTTGATGGTGGTCTGCACACTACTCCGAAAATGGCCGGTCCTACATGGCGCAACTCCAGGGGGGTTGAGCGGAGGCTCGACTATATTTTTGTACCCAGGTCTTTGGGTAAGTTGTCTGGGCGGCTGTTGCCTGTTTTCTTTTCGGATCACGACGGGGTGCTCCTGCAGGTGGGGTCTCCAGTCTGCCTCTTTGGTAGGGGGTACTGGAAGTTAGATCGGGATGTGCTGGAGGAGCAGGCTTTTGTTGACAGGTTTTATGATTTCTTTTGGAGGCTTGAAGGCCTCCGGTCCATGTGCGAGGGGGTGTTAGAGTGGTGGGAATTAGTTAAGGTGAGGATTAGGGCTTTTATAATAGGGTATTGCAAGAGGAAAAAAAGGGAGGAGAGGAGGGAGGTGGATCGTATCCAAAGGTTAATTGAACTCGAGTATGAGGCAGGCAACCTCGGCGGGTCGTTTGACTGGGAGAGATCCGCTACCCTAAAGGCGCAGCTCAGGGAGTTGCAGGAGCGGAAGGCTCGAGCTTTCCTGGAGCGTGCGCATAGTGGCTTTCTAGAACACAATGAGACTTGTTCCGCTATGTTCTTTAAGTCGGTTAGGGCCAGACAGAGTAGGAAGGTAATGCATGGCATTAGGGAAGAAAATGGTAGTATAGTTAGAGAACCAGAGGATATGGTCAGGGTGACAACTGATCATTTCCAAGGTTTATTTAAGGAAAGGGAAATAGATGTAGAGCAGGGAAATGTGTTTTTAGAACACTTGTCCAGGCGGTTGCCGGAGGACATTAGAGAAGTGATGGAGGCCCAGATTTCACTAGAAGAGGTTGAGAGCGCTCTTAGGAGGATGGGAAAAGGGAAGGTGCCTGGGATGGATGGGCTGCCGGCTGAGTTTTATCTCAAGTTTTGGGGTATACTTGGACCAGTGGTCCTCGAAGTCTTGAAGGCCATCCTTGAGACGGGGGTCCCGGGGGGATCAATGGCTGTTGGTGTGCTGTCACTTTTATATAAGAAGGGGGAAGTAACAGACCTTGGCAACTGGCGGCCATTGACCATGCTGTGCGTAGATTACAAGCTACTTGCAAAGGTTTTAGCAGACCGGTTGCGCACAGCCCTTCCCTACGTCGTTCATGAGGATCAGACGTGCGGGGTAGAGGGCCGCTCTATTAGATGGAACCTACAGTTAATCAGGGACTCCATCGCTTGGGTTGAAGATAGAGGACTGCCTTTAATGGTAGCAGCGCTAGATCAGGCGAAAGCCTTTGATCGCGTGAATAGATCCTTTTTATTCAGAGTGTTAGGTCGATTAGGATTTGGGGAGAAGTTCATAGGATGGATTCGTACATTATATGTCGGAGCGGGGTGCCGAGTTAGTGTAAATAGTCACTTGGGTGACGTTTTTGACCTCTCGTCTGGGGTCAGGCAGGGGTGCCCACTCTCGGCTCTCCTCTTCGTTCTGTACATGGAGCCTCTGGGGGCTGCCATTAGGGCAGACACAGGGGTGGAAGGCTTGTTGATCCCTGGAAGTGGTGGGCTGCGTGTTAAGATGACGCAGTACGCCGACGACACTTCCTTGCTGCTGTGCAAGGACTCGTGCCTGACAAGGTCCCTTGCCATCTTTGGGGATTTCACCCGAGCGTCGGGAGCGGTTCTGAACCATGCAAAGTCTTCCGTCAAGTTTTTCGGTAGATGGCGCGGTAGAACGGATGTGCCCGGGGGGTTATCTCTCTGTGAGGGGGCCCTGAGGATTCTCGGGGTCCATTTTGAGACCTCCGGCTCAGCGACGCTGAACTGGAACATGCGTATCGCAGTGGTACAGAGGAAGCTAGCAATGTGGAAGGCTAGGTATTTGTCTTTTATGGGCAAAGTCCTGGTCCTAAAGGTGGATGTGTTGCCGTCTCTTTTGTATTTGGCGTACATCTACCCATTGCCGGCTTGTCTGAGGAGGCCTCTAGTGAGGCTTGTGTTTCAGTTCATGTGGAGTGGCAGGTGCGAGTGGGTCGCCAGGGCGCGCATGATCTGTCCCATCGGGGAGGGAGGTAGGGGGGTACCACATTTCCCCCTCAAGCTGGACACAATTTTTGTTTCTTTCTTGTTAACGGAGCTTGCTCATCCAGTGATACACCCATCCGGTTACCTCCTGCGGGTGTTCTTCTCATATCAGGCGAGAAGCATAATGGTGTGGTCTAACACGGGTCCTCGGGCAGAACAGCTGCCGTGGCACTTTGGTCATGCGGCCAAGTGGCTGCGTGCGCACCCTGAGGTTGAAGTTGCCCGAGTAGGTTTAGATCACAGGCACCTGTACGAGGAGGCCAGAAAGGCAGGGGGTCCGGTGCCTGTAGTGGGCATCTCGGAAGTGGTCTGGGAGGGAGTGCAGACGCGGGGTCTGGACAACAGGCTCAAGGACCTGAATTGGTTGAGCCTCCATAGGTGCTTGCCGGTACGTTCCATCATGTACCGGTATAGTTTGGTGCAATCCCCCACCTGTCCAAGATCCTCTTGTGGCAGGGAGGAGACTGTGCGCCATGTCTTTTGGGACTGTGCCTTTGCCGGAGTAGTATGGTCTAGGGCACGGGTGTTGTTAGGTTTGGTAAGGGGGGATTTTGTATTGACGTGGGCCAGGTTAGAGAGAGGTGTAGGGAGAGCGAGAGGGACGGATAGGGACAGGTTTCTGCTCTGGCTTCTCATGAGTCTCTTTAAAAGGGGGCTGTGGGAAGCCAGGCAGAACATGGTGAAGACAGGGAGAGATTGGGGGGTGGAAGGGATAGTGAGGAGGGTGGAAGGAGATTTGAGGGGGAGGATGAAGAGGGAGGAGAGGAAGTGGGGGCAGCATGCTGCTCGGGAGAGGTGGAAGGGGGGTTTAGGGCTGGGTGTCATTTAGATTTGTAAGGGGATAGATTAGGGATGGGGAGATAGGGAAAGGTATTTTGTAGGGTGACGGGAGGGAAGATGCTCCCCTGAGGTTTTGTTTGGGGTTTATGTTTAGTTAAATTAGTTAAATTAAAATACCATTATTTGAGTATGTATGAAAATTATGAGTTGTAAAGAATGAATGGTATTGAAGATAATAAATTATTTTTTATTTAAAAAAAAGATAGGCTGTATAGGTTTTCACGTTCCGTTTGTTGTTTTGTATTGTTTGTGTTCATCTTCATTAAAGATGTATATTATTAACCACGCTGCATTTTGGTCCGACTCTACTTCGACGGAAGAAAACCGTAACAGAATCACCCACCACACCAGGACCAAGCGGCGTGGTGACAGGCATTGGCAGCAGGAGCTACGAAGTTTGGAATATACGACTTGGGAGGAAATAGATAGGTGGGCGGTCGACCCAGAGAGAGTGCCGGAGCCCGCCTGGGATTCGCTGGAGCAGTGCGAAGAGGGTTATAGAAGAATGGAGTTGAAGAGACAAGCATGGCGGCGCAGAAGGAAGCACGAGAGTCAGCCCCCAAAATGTATTGGGGGGGGGGGGCTCAGGGAGAGTGTGGCAGAGTCAGGGTTCAGACTTGAGCCAACTCCCCCTGTTTATCGTGAGGAGCCAAGGAGGAGACCAGAACCAGAGCCGGTGTTGGAGGTGAGTGAAGCAGAGACTGTGGAGTTAATGGGGAAAGTGGAGGAGAGAGTTATGAGGGAGTTGCTAGGTACGATATTCGCCCGACGGAGCGTGTCGGGGATTTGATGGCACCTGGGTCAGCGCTCCATACTCGTCCTGAGGTGCGTGTTAGTCGGCTGGTGAAGATTGTGCCAGCCTCACGCACTAGGCCTCCTGTGTACCTACCTAGCCTTGCACGTCCTGTGCCAGCCCTGCTCTCAGGCTCTCCAGTACACCTTCACGGTCCGGTCCATCCTGTGCCACCTTCACACACCAGTCCTCCGGTGGCAGCTCCCCGCACCAGGCTTCCTGTGCGTGTCCTCGGCCCAGTACCACCAGTGCCAGCACCACGCACCAGGCCTTCAGTGCACCTCGCCTGTTCAGCGCTGCCAGAGCCTTTCTCCTCTCCAGCGCTGTCGGAGTCTCCCGCCTGTTTAGCGCTGCCAGAGCCTTCCTCCTCTCCAGCGCTGCTGGAGTCTCCTGCCTGTTCAGCGCAGCCAGAGCTGCCAATCTGCAGGGAGCAGCCAGAGCTGCCAGTCTGCAGGGAGCAGCCAGAGCTGCCAGTCTGCATGGAGCTGCCAGTCTGCATGGAGCTGCCAGTCTGCATGGAGCTGCCAGTCTGCATGGAGCAGCCAGAGCTGCCAGTCAGCATGGAGCGGCCAGAGCTTCCAGTCTGCATGGAGCGGCCAGAGCTGCCAGTCTGCATGGAGCGGCCAGAGCTGCCAGTCTGCATGGAGCGGCCAGAGCTGCCAGTCTGCATGGAGCGGCCAGAGCTGCCAGTCTGCATGGAGCGGCCAGAGCTGCCAGTCTGCATGGAGCGGCCAGAGCTGCCAGTCTGCATGGAGCGGCCAGAGCTGCCAGTCTGCATGGAGCGGCCAGAGCTGCCAGTCTGCATGGAGCGGCCAGAGCTGCCAGTCTGCATGGAGCGGCCAGAGCTGCCAGTCTGCATGGAGCGGCCAGAGCTGCCAGTCTGCATGGAGCGGCCAGAGCTGCCAGTCTGCATGGAGCGGCCAGAGCTGCCAGTCTGCATGGAGCAGCCAGAGCTGCCAGTCTGCATGGAGCAGCCAGAGCCGCCAGTCAGCCAGGATCCGCCAGTCAGCCATGATCTTCCAGATCCGCCAGTCAGCCAGGATCCGCCAGTCAGCCATGATCTTCCAGATCCGCCAGTCAGCCAGGATCCGCCAGTCAGCCAGGATCTTCCAGATCCACCAGTCAGCCAGGATCCGCCAGTCAGCCAGGATCTTCCAGATCCGCCAGTCAGCAAGGATCCGCCAGTCAGCCAGGCTCTTCCAGATCCGCCAGTCAGCCAGGATCCGCCAGTCAGCCAGGATCTGCCAGAACCACCAGCTAGCCAGGATCTGCCAGAGCCTACTACCTGCCTGAGCTTCCTCTCAGTACTGGGCTTCCTCTCAGTACTGGGCTTCCCCTCAGTGCTGAGCTTCCCCTTAGTGCTGAGCTACCCCTCAGTCCCGAGCTTCCCCTCAGTCCCGAGCTTCCCCTCAGTCCCGAGCTTCCCCTCAGTCCCGAGCTTCCCCTCAGTCCCGAGCTTCTACCTCAGTCCCGAGCTTCTACCTCAGTCCCGAGCTGCCCCTCAGTCCAGTGGGGTCCTTGGTGAGGGTTATTAGGCCTAGGTCGGCGGCGAGGGTCGCAAATCAAAGGACGCGTTACAGGGGGACTAAGACTTGGAGTGGGGTCCACGTCCCGAGCCGGAGCCGCCACCGTGGACAGACGCCCACCCGGACCCTCCCCTATGGGTTTAGGTGTGCGGCCGGGAGTCCGCACCTTGGGGGGAGGGGGGGGGGGGGGGGGGGGTTCTGTCACGCCCTGGTCTTAGTATTTTGTGTTTTCTATATTTATTTGGTCAGGCCAGGGTGTGACATGGGTTTATTTTGTGTTGTGTTTATGTATGGGTTTTTTTCGTAGGTTTTGGGATTGTGGCTTAGTGGGGTGTTCTAGCAAAGTCTATGTTTGCCTGAGGCGGTTCTCAATCAGAGGCAGGTGATTCTCGTTGTCTCTGATTGGGAACCATATTTAGGCAGCCATATTCTTTGAGTGTTTTGTGGGTGATTGTTCCTGTCTCTGTGTTTTGTTATCACCAGATAGGCTGTATAGGTTTTCACGTTCCGTTTGTTGTTTTGTATTGTTTGTGTTCATCTTCATTAAAGATGTATATTATTAACCACGCTGCATTTTGGTCCGACTCTCCTTCGACGGAAGAAAACCGTAACAGAATCACCCACCACACCAGGACCAAGCGGCGTGGTGACAGGCATTGGCAGCAGGAGCTACGAAGTTTGGAATATACGACTTGGGAGGAAATAGATAGGTGGGCGGTCGACCCAGAGAGAGTGCCGGAGCCCGCCTGGGATTCGCTGGAGCAGTGCGAAGAGGGTTATAGAAGAATGGAGTTGAAGAGACAAGCATGGCGGCGCAGAAGGAAGCACGAGAGTCAGCCCCCAAAATGTATTGGGGGGGGGGGGCTCAGGGAGAGTGTGGCAGAGTCAGGGTTCAGACTTGAGCCAACTCCCCCTGTTTATCGTGAGGAGCCAAGGAGGAGACCAGAACCAGAGCCGGTGTTGGAGGTGAGTGAAGCAGAGACTGTGGAGTTAATGGGGAAAGTGGAGGAGAGAGTTATGAGGGAGTTGCTAGGTACGATATTCGCCCGACGGAGCGTGTCGGGGATTTGATGGCACCTGGGTCAGCGCTCCATACTCGTCCTGAGGTGCGTGTTAGTCGGCTGGTGAAGATTGTGCCAGCCTCACGCACTAGGCCTCCTGTGTACCTACCTAGCCTTGCACGTCCTGTGCCAGCCCTGCTCTCAGGCTCTCCAGTACACCTTCACGGTCCGGTCCATCCTGTGCCACCTTCACACACCAGTCCTCCGGTGGCAGCTCCCCGCACCAGGCTTCCTGTGCGTGTCCTCGGCCCAGTACCACCAGTGCCAGCACCACGCACCAGGCCTTCAGTGCACCTCGCCTGTTCAGCGCTGCCAGAGCCTTTCTCCTCTCCAGCGCTGTCGGAGTCTCCCGCCTGTTTAGCGCTGCCAGAGCCTTCCTCCTCTCCAGCGCTGCTGGAGTCTCCTGCCTGTTCAGCGCAGCCAGAGCTGCCAATCTGCAGGGAGCAGCCAGAGCTGCCAGTCTGCAGGGAGCAGCCAGAGCTGCCAGTCTGCATGGAGCTGCCAGTCTGCATGGAGCTGCCAGTCTGCATGGAGCTGCCAGTCTGCATGGAGCAGCCAGAGCTGCCAGTCAGCATGGAGCGGCCAGAGCTTCCAGTCTGCATGGAGCGGCCAGAGCTGCCAGTCTGCATGGAGCGGCCAGAGCTGCCAGTCTGCATGGAGCGGCCAGAGCTGCCAGTCTGCATGGAGCGGCCAGAGCTGCCAGTCTGCATGGAGCGGCCAGAGCTGCCAGTCTGCATGGAGCGGCCAGAGCTGCCAGTCTGCATGGAGCGGCCAGAGCTGCCAGTCTGCATGGAGAGGCCAGAGCTGCCAGTCTGCATGGAGCGGCCAGAGCTGCCAGTCTGCATGGAGCGGCCAGAGCTGCCAGTCTGCATGGAGCGGCCAGAGCTGCCAGTCTGCATGGAGCGGCCAGAGCTGCCAGTCTGCATGGAGCAGCCAGAGCTGCCAGTCTGCATGGAGCAGCCAGAGCCGCCAGTCAGCCAGGATCCGCCAGTCAGCCATGATCTTCCAGATCCGCCAGTCAGCCAGGATCCGCCAGTCAGCCATGATCTTCCAGATCCGCCAGTCAGCCAGGATCCGCCAGTCAGCCAGGATCTTCCAGATCCACCAGTCAGCCAGGATCCGCCAGTCAGCCAGGATCTTCCAGATCCGCCAGTCAGCAAGGATCCGCCAGTCAGCCAGGCTCTTCCAGATCCGCCAGTCAGCCAGGATCCGCCAGTCAGCCAGGATCTGCCAGAACCACCAGCTAGCCAGGATCTGCCAGAGCCTACTACCTGCCTGAGCTTCCTCTCAGTACTGGGCTTCCTCTCAGTACTGGGCTTCCCCTCAGTGCTGAGCTTCCCCTTAGTGCTGAGCTACCCCTCAGTCCCGAGCTTCCCCTCAGTCCCGAGCTTCCCCTCAGTCCCGAGCTTCCCCTCAGTCCCGAGCTTCCCCTCAGTCCCGAGCTTCTACCTCAGTCCCGAGCTTCTACCTCAGTCCCGAGCTGCCCCTCAGTCCAGTGGGGTCCTTGGTGAGGGTTATTAGGCCTAGGTCGGCGGCGAGGGTCGCAAATCAAAGGACGCGTTACAGGGGGACTAAGACTTGGAGTGGGGTCCACGTCCCGAGCCGGAGCCGCCACCGTGGACAGACGCCCACCCGGACCCTCCCCTATGGGTTTAGGTGTGCGGCCGGGAGTCCGCACCTTGGGGGGAGGGGGGGGGGGGGGGGGGGTTCTGTCACGCCCTGGTCTTAGTATTTTGTGTTTTCTATATTTATTTGGTCAGGCCAGGGTGTGACATGGGTTTATTTTGTGTTGTGTTTATGTATGGGGTTTTTTCGTAGGTTTTGGGATTGTGGCTTAGTGGGGTGTTCTAGCAAAGTCTATGTTTGCCTGAGGCGGTTCTCAATCAGAGGCAGGTGATTCTCGTTGTCTCTGATTGGGAACCATATTTAGGCAGCCATATTCTTTGAGTGTTTTGTGGGTGATTGTTCCTGTCTCTGTGTTTTGTTATCACCAGATAGGCTGTATAGGTTTTCACGTTCCGTTTGTTGTTTTGTATTGTTTGTGTTCATCTTCATTAAAGATGTATATTATTAACCACGCTGCATTTTGGTCCGACTCTCCTTCGACGGAAGAAAACCGTAACATTTACTCTACCCATTCAATTGGTGGCCACAATGTGAATCACTCTATATGGAATACATCATCAGATG